>NW_028278743.1:0-74133 GCF_059751315.1 Micrasema longulum | reverse complement strand
AGAGATTAAATGGTATTTAAAAAATAAATAAAAAGCAAATTATAAAATTAGGTTTATTAGCTTTTAACATGTCATGCAGCTACCGAGCGCATGGACGTTGTTGTTATCTTATTCTAGTCATCCTAATAGTAATATGAGAAGTAGACTAGGAATAGAAAATGTTCAAAAAGGCTATAAAAAAATGGATAGTGGAGCTGGGTAGACGTAAAATGAATTGTCTCATTCGCCCAAACCAATATTGAATCAACTGCTCCACAAGTGTGTAGCTTATGTTAGGTTTTTGTTCTTTCATTGTGCGTTTTGTAATATAAAAAATATAGATGTACATAAATACGTAGTGTTTAAAACTGTCTGAACGTTGAAAAAATATCTCTGTTTATTAAGTTAGTCTTCTTTGTTTATTATCAAATGTAAAAATAATTTTAAAAAAAGTATATTGTTAAGTGTCCTCAGCACGGGTAACCCCAGTGAGGACACATTATTTTTATTATTAATTACAGTTTGTAAGACAAAAATATAAACCTATTTGCGATCGCGGTGAGAACATCAAAATCATACGCACACACGATCAGTTCAGATGTTATAATGGGGCCGGGACAATAATTGGTACCCACGGTAGGCATTGCAACATCTCAACCGGGGCCCAGTAGGTAGCAAAAAAAATCAACGCCTCATCCTAGTAAATATGCTATGTTTAATCAAGCCATAATAACATCTGTTTGTGTTTTTTTTACCCAACAGTGATCCCTTTGACATCGATGTGCAGACTTCGTACCACAGCCTGGTGGACTCGTACCAATCCTCGGACTCGGACACCCCTCTGGCCAAGCAGGTAATTTCGTGTTTCTTTCAATAGACCTTGTAAACTGTACACCTAAAACGGGGACCCTTCGAGTTCGAGCATCGTCCATCATCTTGTTAACCTTAATAATAAATTAAGGAATGCTATCTTTGTTAAATTTTTTATCGTTTACTTTTTGTGCTGTTACATTTTCACTAGTTGCCATGCTTACTACTTCTTTGCTCGATGTATTATTTTTGTGTTTTTATTTTTTTTATTGTAAACTTTTTAAAATCATTCTCATGTCATTAGTGTTACACAATTTGTATTATTTTACAAGAACACTACTGCAGTTTCGGGAGAGCACTCCTCCCATCGACTGGTGATATAAAACTAGTATAGTAAACAACTAATATTGTTCACAATGTGATTGAATTTGAACAAAAAATAAACAAATAAATCAGTGAAACTTAGAGCAGGGGGGGTTTTTTTCCACTTATCTAAGGTGTTGTTAGCATATTAATTTGTTTAAATTTAATGACACTGTGAACAATATTCTGTGTTTACTATATTAGTTTTATACCACCCGTCGATGGGAGGAGTGCTCTCCCGAAACTGTAGTATAAAATAATCAAAATTTATAATGAAGTGTTACGAAGTGAATGCCGATTCAATTAACAATATCATTCTTACGTTGCTGAAATTCCACTCGTCAATGCGCTTTGTAGCTGCAAGACTTTTTGTGATCTAACTTCTATTTTAATATATTTTTTTTTACTTCGTTTTTTAAAATATCACTTAAACTCTAAACTTCATTGTCAAATAAATTTTTAAAAAAAATGTAAATAGGGGCTAGATTTCTTACTGTCCATGCGTTCTGTAGCTGCAAGACGTGCTGTAATATACCTCCTATATATCATAATCACTTTACACATTTAGTATTATGCTCAATGTTTATTTTTGTAAATTTATTAATAACTTTCAGTTGCTAGAATTTCATTCGTCCGTGCACTTTGTAGCTGCAAGACGATTAATAATCTAGCTTCAATGAGTAAATGTTGTCTACTATCAAATATCTAAATTTAGTAAATGGGGCGTAGAATCCCAACCGTCCATGCGCTCAGGAGCTGCAAGACTTGTTCTAATCTAACGTCTATTTTTGTAAATATGTTTTTTAAAATGTCACTTAAACTCTAAACTTCATTCTCTCAATGTGTTTTTTTTTATTGAATAAAAAAAAACATGTTTAAATAATTTTATGTAGGTACTTAACCTTAAAAATGCATACAATGATTTTTCCCCTAAATATTGGGAAATTTTGTTCACATGGTATCACTTTTTTTAGTATGGCAACGCAGAATTTCAACTGTCATTTACATCGCGGCAAAACTATTTCACACTTTTATGACAACTGTTTAAACTATCTCCTTTTCACATAATGTGTGTATAACATCAAATAATATTTATATTGCCAATTTTTTAAACTTTGTGCATCGTAATTTATTGATGTAAAGACTTTATTCTTCCTAAACACGCGTCGACCGCACGTCACAATTTAGTAAAATGTCAAAATTAGACACTTTGACAAAATGGTCAATTACACTGCTCCTACTTTGAATTTAGCTTGAGACGAGAATTTAAACATTTTTTTATCTACCTCGATTTTATTCTCCATTCAGGCGGCGGCGCGCGGCTCGCCTTTTGACATATCAAATGAGTTGTGAAAAAAATTCGACGTAAATCCGGGGTTATGAAAAATGTAAAAAACGTTAATTGGGGGGAATATTGAATGAGAATGTATGGAAAAAAGTATTTCATAGTCCCTTGAAGCGTAAGACTGATCATCTTACCCTCATGTGACAAAAATGATCAAGATACATTGCGATTGGCGTACCAATGTAGTGCCCTATGCACCATTAGGCGCGGAAAGGGAATGATGGTTATGATTAATTTTAAATCTTTTTATAATAATTTTAAGCTATAATGTAATTGACACTGAAACACCATAATATATATAGAAATAAAAAATATTATGGTAGAAGAATTTGTGTATTTGGGAAGTATGTTTACTAGGGATGTAAAGGGGGGTGAGTGCCGGGAACGGGGTGAACGGTGCACTGAAATCTACTTTGGCGTACAAATGTTTGTCGCGGAGGCTAAACTAGCAGTTCACAATGGAGCTGTAGTGCCGACTCTAATGTATGGGAGCCTATCTTCCTAAACACGCGTCGACCGCGCGTCACAATTTAGTAAAATGTCAAAATTAGACACTTAAACAAAATGGTCAATTGCACCGCGCGTACTTTGAATTTAGTTTGAGACAAGAATTTACACTTTTTTTTATTTGCCTTGATTTTATTCGCCACTCTCGGCTCGGCGTCTTTCGACAGATCAAATGAGTTTCGAAAAATTTTCAACGTAAAACCGCGGTTTTGAAAAACTTTTCTTTATTTCCAGAGCTCGTTTAGAGGAAAGGCGTCCACGAGAGACTGGGTATCCCGGTGCGGTAAGGTGCTGGGCGGGCTTCTGGCCGCCTCGGACTCCGCACCCTTCAGAGAGTCGGTGCCGATTGACCAGCTGCCCGGTTAGTCCATGCATCATAAGGAATCGAGAACCCTTTCAATACCCACTCACCGCTCTAATTTTGTTTGCCTCCTCCTTCGCAATGTCAGAGACCCCCTCTTTATACACATTGAAATGTCGCCATCTGGATATTTGAGCTTTTCCTTCTTTCCTTTCCATCCCCCTTTCCGTTTTCATAGTATAGTGTAGATTTGTAGTCAATTTTTGTTTTTTTTTTAAATTGTGTAAAAAAAATGTATGATTCTATATTAATATACGAAGAATATGAACAATGTTTTGAGTACGTCCAAATGTTTGTAGACAGGCTGGAGTGACTTATATTTGAATTTGTTGCAACAGAGAGGAAAAAGATTTTTGAGAAGGTCTAGGCATTCACAGGGATTATGACCCGTCATTTGCTGTAAATCAAGATAGAAATGTCACTATCAGAATATTTGATTTTTTCATTTCTCCTTCTTTCCTTTCCACCCCCCTTTATTTTTTCATAGTATAGTGTAGATTCTTAGTTAATTTTAAAATAGTGTAAAAAAAAAACATTTTTACCTAGAATACGAACAATGTTTTGAGTATGTCCAAATGTTTGTAGAAAGGCTAGATTTCCTCTCGTAGGGTGCTACTTAGATCTAAATTTGTTGCAACAGAGAGGGAAAACCTCTTCTCTTCATAGTAAAGTGTAGATTTTTAGATTTTTTTTTTTTATAAAAAAAAAAGTTTTTGTATATACACGGTGTTTTAGGACCAGTCTGCAAAACTTCAGGAAAAAGTTCCTCATGATAATCTTTGTAATAAATTTCTTATGAATTTTTTCCTTAAACTATTTTTTCCCCCAAAACGGTTTTTTTTTCCTAAAACTGTTTTTTAAAAAAAATGAAAAACATGTTTTTTATAATGTTAAAATGAAGTGCATCCTAGACTTCTCAGACTAGCACCCCTTCAAATCCTCACAAACCCTTAAACCCTCCATTACACTGCCGCTTCCCTTGTCCGCGTCCGGCGCGTATCGCTTCGTTCGGGTGGGGGGGGGGTGGGTTGTAGAAGGATTAAAGATTCACTCCATTTATAAAGCACGAAAAAAAAAAAAAACAGTTTTATTGGGATTCATTTAAAAGTTCACCATGAAGAATGTTGTTCTGAAGTGTTGAGGTTAGGCCCTGAATGTACCTAAAGTAATAAGTGAGTATAAATGGAAATTGAAAACGTGCAAAACGGCTGTTTCAGAGTACCGGCGCGTGGTGGCGTGCCCCATGGACCTGGGCACGGTGCGCGAGCGTCTGCGCGCGGGCGCGTACGGCAGCCCGGAGAGCTTCGCGCGCGACGTGCGCCTCGTCTTCAGCAACTCGAAGGCGTACAACACTAACAAACGCAGCCGGGTGGGTGCATCATATATCATCATTCTAATCTTACGCAACCTGGCCTGATGTCACCGTAGATGTATTCTGAATGTTCTACACCCCCTAGAGAGTGATTAATTTGAGGGTTTTTCGGACACCGTCGTATTCACCGGACATTGCTCCTTTCCATTTTCGCTCGTTCCGATCGACGACGCATGGCGCGGCTAAGCAATGCTTTTATTCTTAACCTCAAAAGATGAGCCGTTCTTTCGAGATGGTATTTGTATGCTGTCAGAAAAACAGGAGAAAATAATTACTGGCCAAGGACAGTACTTTCAATGACATGTTCTTTACTAACTTTTTAAAAATCTATATATATTATTACTCTAAAAATGATTGATTGCGTCTGTCCTGCACAAGGACAGGTCGGCCGCTAGATGGCAATAGCGGTGTAATTAAAAAAAAATTGCTCTCTGAGAAAACAGAAATATGCAAATGTTTTACTATTTTTTTTAGTTGACCAACGAGCCACGGAAAGTGGCTTGGTGGGATTTGACTTTTAGTAAAAATATGAACTGTAAAAATGTATAAAAAATTTTAAAAAGTTAAAATTAGATATGTACATGAACATTATTACTTTTTTATGTTTGAAATCCAAAACTTAAAATAATGAATTTTCAAATATAGAATTCTTTTCGCAAATGTCAAACTCTGATCTTTTCACCAACAGGGGTGCACTGTATTTAGAATGAGATTTTCAAAAATGTACTGACTGTCGGATAATATTATTTTATCACTACTTGAAATCCATTAAACTTGGTTGATATTATAAAGAATTTAAGGAAATAATCTGATTGGGATCCATAAAAAACTAATGTTTTTATACATTTAAAAACATTTTTTCATTCACTAAAAAACCACATTCTTCAAATTTTTTTGTATTTGTATTTTCGACGAATCCTGGTTATAGATAAAAAAAACATTTACGCTCCTATTTTTTTTACTTAATAAATTGAAGATTTTAATAGCTATAAATATGCTCGTGGCAAAGATCTACATTTAGCTGAAAACCGCACTAAATTTATTTGTAAAAGATAACAATTTGTCATTTTTCTTCTTGCATTCAAAAGGGACCAAATGGGGTAAGAATTGTTCAAATATTTGTATTTGTACATCGATAATGTTTTGGGTATATCTTAATTTTTGTAGACAAGGGTGAATTCCACCCCGTAGGGAATTTTTTGTCGGCCTCGTGTGTGGCGTAGTGGTCAGCGCGTGTGTCTACCATGCAAAGAGGTCTCGGGTTCGATTCTCGACATGGTGTTTTTAGACTATAATATTTCTTAGTCCATTCATGTGACGGAAATGATTAAGATACGCTGCGGTTGGTGTACCAATGCTGAGTGCCCTAAGCACCATCAGGTGCGGAAAGGGAATGATGATGAGGGAATTAAAATTGGAATCAAGTTTAAAAAGCAAACGAGGTCTTTAAAACGGTTTTGGGTATGTGGAGGAATGTACTTTCATTCGAAGATGGACATTAGAGTGGGACGATGATGTATGAAGTTTTTTTATATTTTTTAGTGTTCATCAAAGTGAAAGGGGTCTAAAAAGTTGCATTTTGGATCACATCGTAAAAATTATTTAAAAAAAAAATCCATTTTACTTTTGACCAAGTTTATCACTGTCTGAATATTTTCTTAATTATCTGTATTGATAAAATTATTTTTTGTTAGTAAATATATAACTTAATCGCAATATAAATTCGAACACGTTTTGAAACAACCGAAACGCAAAAAGTTTACACTCCCCGGAACTGATGCCGTTGAGCGCCAATGGCTCATTAAAACAATGCTATCCATTATTTATTACAAAATAAAGTGCAACTCACGCCTTTAATGCACATTATAAAATTTAATTGGACTGATTTTCTTATTTAAACATGAAATGCCAGATAATTTAGCGTAAAAAATCGACTTTTTCGAAAATTTTAAGCTCTGGTTAAGGGCCAAAAGTAGTATCGAATATTTCTTTTGATATTTTTTGCATTCCGGGTAATCCAAAAGGCAACTTTTTAGACCCCTTTCATTTAGAAATCCGGAAAAAAAAATATCGGCTCCCCCTAAATGGACACGTCGAACATCGTAGTAATCGGCCGAGTCGTTTGGATGTAGGCGATGCGAGTTAATAATAGCTGTTTTGTTTATTTCTCCGCAGATATTCTCGATGACTCTTCGGCTGGAGACGCTCTTCGAGACGCTGTTCAGGCCGGTGCACCGAAATTGGAAGTCGGCCCGGAGAAGGAACGGGACCAAAGGTCAGTGGCGATCTTTGTTATTGGATGTGTCCACGCGGCTGAAGAATACAGCGGTAACAAAATCGGACGGAGGATTCACGCCCTTTTTTTTCAACTAAGTATATCTCGTTCATTATTGGTCGCATCGGATCATGCAATACGGCGTTGTAAAGGTGTGAGTGTATACTACAAACGCTTCTTTGACAGTATTGGACTCAGTTCAATTCCTGGGATGTTCATCATGATATAAGGTTGGGGAAAAAGTAATTTCGTATTTCACGCCCTTTTTTTTCAACAAAGTATATCTCGTTCATTATTGGTCGCATCGGATCATACGATACGGCGTTGTAAAGGTGTGAGTGTATACTACAAACGTTGATTTGACAGTATTGCGCTCAGTTTAATTCCTGGGATGTTCATCATGATATAAGGTTGGGGAAAAAGTAATTTCGTATTTCACACCCTTTTTTTTCAACTAAGTATATCTCGTTCATTATTGGTCGCATCGGATCATGCAATACGGCGTTGTAAAGGTGTGAGTGTATACTACAAACGCTTCTTTGACAGTATTGGACTCAGTTCAATTCCTAGGATGTTCATCATGATATAAGGTTGGGGAAAAAGTAATTTCGTATTTCACGCCCTTTTTTTTCAACAAAGTATATCTCGTTCATTATTGGTCGCATCGGATCATACGATACGGCGTTGTAAAGGTGTGAGTGTATACTACAAACGTTGATTTGACAGTATTGCGCTCAGTTTAATTCCTGGGATGTTCATCATGATATAAGGTTGGGGAAAAAGTAATTTCGTATTTCACACCCTTTTTTTTCAACTAAGTATATCTCGTTCATTATTGGTCGCATCGGATCATGCAATACGGCGTTGTAAAGGTGTGAGTGTATACTACAAACGCTTCTTTGACAGTATTGGACTCAGTTCAATTCCTGGGATGTTCATCATGATATAAGGTTGGGGATAAAGTAATTTCGTATTTCACGCCCTTTTTTTTCAACAAAGTATATCTCGTTCATTATTGGTCACATCGGATCATACGATACGGCGTTGTAAAGGTGTGAGTGTATACTACAAACGCTTCTTTGACAGTATTGCACTCAGTTCAATTCCTGGGATGTTCAACATGATATAAGGTTGGGGAAAAAGTAATTTCGTATTTCACACCCTTTTTTTTCAACTAAGTATATCTCGTTCATTATTGGTCGCATCGGATCATGCAATACGGCGTTGTAAAGGTGTGAGTGTATACTACAAACGTTGATTTGACAGTATTGCGCTCAGTTTAATTCCTGGGATGTTCATCATGATATAAGGTTGGGGAAAAAGTAATTTCGTATTTCACACCCTTTTTTTTCAACTAAGTATATCTCGTTCATTATTGGTCGCATCGGATCATGCAATACGGCGTTGTAAAGGTGTGAGTGTATACTACAAACGCTTCTTTGACAGTATTGGACTCAGTTCAATTCCTAGGATGTTCATCATGATATAAGGTTGGGGAAAAAGTAATTTCGTATTTCACGCCCTTTTTTTTCAACAAAGTATATCTCGTTCATTATTGGTCGCATCGGATCATACGATACGGCGTTGTAAAGGTGTGAGTGTATACTACAAACGTTGATTTGACAGTATTGCGCTCAGTTTAATTCCTGGGATGTTCATCATGATATAAGGTTGGGGAAAAAGTAATTTCGTATTTCACGCCCTTTTTTTTCAACAAAGTATATCTCGTTCATTATTGGTCGCATCGGATCATACGATACGGCGTTGTAAAGGTGTGAGTGTATACTACAAACGTTGATTTGACAGTATTGCGCTCAGTTTAATTCCTGGGATGTTCATCATGATATAAGGTTGGGGAAAAAGTAATTTCGTATTTCACATCCTTTTTTTTAAAACTAAGTATATTTCGTTCATTATTGGACACATCGGATCATACGATACGGCGTTGTAAAGGTGTGAGTGTATACTACAAACATTGATTTGACAGTATTGCGCTCAGTTCAATTCCTGGAATGTTCAACATGATATAAGGTTGGGGAAAAAGTAATTTCGTATTTCACGCCCCTTTTTAAACTAAGTATATCTCGTTCATTATTGGTCGCATCGGATCATGCAATACGGCGTTGTAAAGGTGTGAGTGTATACTACAAACGCTTCTTTGACAGTATTGCACTCAATTCAATTCCTGGGATGTTCATCATGATATAAGGTTGGGGAAAAAGTAATTTCGTATTTCACGCCCCTTTTTTTCAACTAAGTATATCTCGTTCATTATTGGTCGTATCGGATCATACGATACGGCGTTGTAAAGGTGTGAGTGTATACTACAAACGTTGATTTGACAGTATTGCGCTCAGTTTAATTCCTGGGATGTTCATCATGATATAAGGTTGGGGAAAAAGTAATTTCGTATTTCACATCCTTTTTTTTAAAACTAAGTATATTTCGTTCATTATTGGACACATCGGATCATACGATACGGCGTTGTAAAGGTGTGAGTGTATACTACAAACATTGATTTGACAGTATTGCGCTCAGTTCAATTCCTGGAATGTTCAACATGATATAAGGTTGGGGAAAAAGTAATTTCGTATTTCACGCCCCTTTTTTAAACTAAGTATATCTCGTTCATTATTGGTCGCATCGGATCATGCAATACGGCGTTGTAAAGGTGTGAGTGTATACTACAAACGCTTCTTTGACAGTATTGCACTCAATTCAATTCCTGGGATGTTCATCATGATATAAGGTTGGGGAAAAAGTAATTTCGTATTTCACGCCCCTTTTTTCAACTAAGTATATCTCGTTCATTATTGGTCGCATCGGATCATACGATACGGCGTTGTAAAGGTGTGAGTGTATACTACAACGTTTCTTTGACAGTATTGCGCTCAGTTCAATTCCTGGGATGTTCAACATGATATAAGGTTGGGGATAAAGTAATTTCGTATTTCACGCCCTTTTTTTTCAACAAAGTATATCTCGTTCATTATTGGTCACATCGGATCATACGATACGGCGTTGTAAAGGTGTGAGTGTATACTACAAACGCTTCTTTGACAAAAATTGCCCTCGTTAACAATTAGGTTTATTTAAGTTTTTTTTAGTTTTAAAGCTGATTTTATATAATTATGTTGATTTATATGTCAAGCATTGTATAAAAAAAAAAAAATTAACATACAGATATGAATGTTTTTTCGTGTGTCAATATAAATCACTCCTTAGACGTTACTACAAAGTTATGTTCTCACTTTTACTGACAAATATCATTCTAATCAAGCAAAATTTTTAGAACTATATTATAGAAAATTTGTTTTTATAATTGTATGGGGTTCAACTTTTAGATCTTAGAAACACTCACAAACCTGAATTCGGTAAAGACAGATTTAAAATCAGAGCGACAATAATACGTTACATAAAAATATTATTTTTTTTTGGCTTATTTTGATAGTCCATTAAAAAATCCAGCCTGTCTACAAACATTTGGACATACTCAAAACATTGTTGAGAACGGTATATTTTGTCAAAATAAAGTTATCGTATGAGAAGTTAAAAATACTTTTAAATAATGTACACATATTATCGGCGCTGTCTCCATTTTGAGTACCAATGCAATTCACTACCCTATGCACCATCGGACGCAGATATGAGTATTATGATGATGGTTTATTTGCCATAATCAAATGTTTTTAAAAATCGTATTGAGAATTGTCTACGTGTTTTTTTACAGCGTCAGACTCCTCGGACGACAGCCTCTCGGAGGACGAAGACAACATGGCCCACTCGGTGCAGAACGGGCACACGTCCAACGGGTTCGCGCACGCCTTCCAGGAGGACGACAGCTGGGACAGCGACGCGCCTCTGCGCGGCGCACACACGTACAAAGGTACTCCGCACAGCGAAGGGAGGAAAAGTATCATAGGCGAAATAGCCTCGTGATCGTCGTCATCGTCGTGAGCCCTCCGGAATCCGTCTGCATTTCTCTCGGCGCCCTGCGGGCCTCTCCGGTTCCCTGGGTTGAATGAGGGCCGTTTTCACAAAGCGAAATATTTGTTCAAGATTGATTGAGGAAAGAGTGTTGGGCATATTTTATTTATTTATTACTATATTATATGCATTTATATAAAGTTGTTTTGACCGTCTGACTTCTGTTCTAAGACAGTGTGAAAAACATAGTAAAAAACGAAGCAAAAATGTACTAAAAGACAGCAAATAACATATTTAAAAACCCAGTAAAATACGTAGTTAAATCCAAATGTTGGGTTGTGGTCCCGTGGCTAGTGTTGCGGACTTACGGATCAGAGGTGCGAGGTTCGAACCCCACAATACCCCAACTTGATTTCCATTTTCTAATAGTGAGTTATTTAAAACTCGTTGAAAATGGCCACCATTGAAATATTTAGGTAAATTATAAGAAAGCTAATATGTCTTTTTATTATTTTTGTTTTAATTTAAAAAAATACATAGTAAGAAACATAGTAAAAGACATAGTTAAAAACATATTTATAACCCAGTAAAATACAGAGTTATATTTATTTTTTATTAAAAAATAAATAAACAAAAAAAATACATAGTAAGAAACAAAGTAAAAGACATAGTTAAAAACATGTTTATTTATAACCCAGTAAAATACAGAGTTATATTTATTTTTTATTAAAAAATAAATAAACAAAAAAAAATACATAGTAAGAAACATAGTAAAAGACATAGTTAAAAACATATTTATTTATAACCCAGTAAAATACAGAGTTATATTTATTTTTTATTAAAAAATAAATAAACAAAAAAAAATACATAGTAAGAAACATAGTAAAAGACATAGTTAAAAACATATTTATTTATAACCCAGTAAAATACAGAGTTATATTAATTTTTTATTAAAAAATAAATAAACAAAAAAAAATACATAGTAAGAAACATAGTAAAAGACATAGTTAAAAACATATTTATAACCCAGTAAAATACAGAGTTATATTTATTTTTTATTAAAAAATAAATAAACAAAAAAAATACATAGTAAGAAACATAGTAAAAGACATAGTTAAAAACTTATTTATAACCCAGTAAAATACAGAGTTATATTTATTTTTTAATAAAAAATGGAAAAGGGCGGGCGAAAGAACCGCCCGTGACGAAAGTTATGGAGCTACTAACTGGCAATATGTTTCTTTTTTGGGTGGTACCGTGTGTGCTGGATTTGTTCTCAAGTTTACCCGAGATGGCTCCTCAACGGTAGCCGAAACGTCGGAACAAATCTAACACACGCGGTATCACTTGAAAAAGTATCAGCTGAAAATCTTTTTTTTTTTATTTCTAGGCAAGGGTAAAGGCAAAGGCAAGCGCTCCGCCCCGGCCCCCGCGGAGGCCGCGCCCAGCGACAGCGGAGACAGCTACAAACCCAGCCGGAGGACCACTGTGCGTGCGCATTACTATTGTATTAGAACCCGACCTATATTAAAGCACCTTCTTAATCATCGTCCATAGTACGATAGTTAATTGTTTTTTATTTGTAAACAGACTCTCAAACAACGCAAAAAAAAATATGTGTCGTATTGTTACGAGTCGCTGATGAGTATGAGTAAAGTCGATGATGAGTATGAGTAAAGTTAAGTGAGTAAAGAAAAAATAGGAATTTTATAAAAATTAAAATTAATTTGCTACACTATAGTGTACATTAGAGTAGGCCGATGATGTATGAGGTTTTTTATTTTTTTAGACATCAAAGTGAAAGGGGTCTAAAAAGTTGCATTTTGGATCACATTGAACGTAAAAATTATTTAAAAAAATATTCCATACTACTTTTAGCCCTCAACCGAGGTTTGAAGTTTATCTCTGTCTGAACATTTTGTTAAGTATCTATGTTGATAAAATTATTTTGAGTTAGTAAAGAAATAACTTAATCACATTACAAATTCGAACGCGCTTTAAAACTACCGAAATGGAAAAAGTTTACACTCCGCGGAACTAATTCCGTCGAGCGCCTGGCTAATATTGACGAAATCAATGGCCTATTAAAACAATGCTACCCATTTATTACAAAACAAAGTGCAACTCACGCCCTTAGATGCCTATTTAATAAGGTTTAATGCACATTATAACATTTAATTGGACCGATTTTCTTACTTAAATACGAAATGACAGCCGGTTTACTCCAAAAAATCGACTTTTTCGAAAATGAAGAAAGGTAAAATACATTGTAAGAAACATAGTTAAAGACGTAGTAAAAAAACATATTTTAAACCCGGTAAAATACATAGTAAAAACAAAATACATAGTAAGAAACATAGTTAAAGATACAGTGAAAAACGTATTTTAAACCCAGTAAAATATGGAGTAAAATCAAAATACTTAGTAATAAACATAGTTGAAGACGTAGTTAATAACATATTTAAAATCCAGTAAAATACGGAATAAAAACAAAATACATTGTAAGAAACATAGTTAAAGACATAGCGAAAAATGTAATTTAAACCCAGTAAAATACGGAGTAAAAACAAAATACATTGTAAGAAACATAGTTAAAGACATAGTAAAAAACGTATTTTAAACCCAGTAAAATACGGAGTAAAAACAAAATTCATATTAAGAAACATAGTTAAAGACACAGTGAAAAACATATTTTAAACCCGGTAAAATACATAGTAAAAACAAAATACACAGTAAGAAACATAGTTAAAGACACAGTGAAAAACATATTTTAAACCCGGTAAAATACATAGTAAAAACAAAATACATAGTAAGAAACATAGTTAAAGACACAGTGAAAAACGTATTTTTAACCCAGTAAAATACGGAGTCAAATAAAAATACTTAGTAATAAACATAGTTGAAGAAGTAGTTAATAATATATTTAAAATCCAGTAAAATACGGAATAAAAACAAAATACATTGTAAGAAACATAGTTAAAGACATAGTGAAAAACGTATTTTTAACCCAGTAAAATACGGAGTCAAATAAAAATACTTAGTAATAAACATAGTTGAAGATGTAGTTAATAATATATTTAAAATCCAGTAAAATACGGAATAAAAACAAAATACATTGTAAGAAACATAGTTAAAGACATAGTGAAAAACGTATTTTTAACCCAGTAAAATACGGAGTAAAATCAAAATACACAGTAAGAAACATAGTTAAAGACATAGTAAAAAGGGATGTATGACGAGATTTATGAATGTAGAAGAAGCTAGGAATGTATGCCAGGATAGACGTGTGCATCGGTCCATTCCCTCTGCCTAGCCCTGCGGAGAAATGGCACGATGGTAGCAGTAGTATTATGTAATAAATATATGAATAATATTTTCAGACCAAGAAAAAGACTGATAAAAGAAGTAAACGCTCGAGTAGAAAAGTCAAACACAGCAGACGGAGGCCCAAAGTCAAAAGACGGTATGTATTATTTTGAAGTACTTTTGCCCGTTACTAATAATGCATAGTATTTTTTTTTAAATTATTTTTTAGTAGGAAAATATCAGGTTTTTAAAAAAAATAAATAATTTTGACATTTGTCAGAAAAAGTGACGACATAACTTTGTAGTAACGTCTAAGGAGTGATTTATATTGACACACGAAAAATCATTCGTATCTGGCGTGTTCATTTTTTTTTTTTAATACAATGCTTGACATATAAATCAACATAATTATATAAAATCAGCTTTAAAACTGAAAAAAAAACTATTTATTAACGACGTTCTTACAAGGTTATATAATTTTGCAAAAACGCTAGAGGGATAAATTGATCAAATAAAAAAATAATTAATTTTATTTATTGTCATGAAAAAAGTGTAAATATCTTATTTTTTTGTGAATAATGGTCTTAAGCACACTATAATAGGCTTGTTTTTTGCGTTTTTTATATCAATTTTCGGAAACAGAGTTTCATGTTTGCATGAAAAAACTGATACAATCGATTCGATCGGTACACGGTCAGTGATCAATAAAATAATTTCCCATCATTAGTGACATTAGTTTGGCAGCTGTCATTTTAATCAAGCTAAATTTTAAGGACTGTAATTATTCAACAATGTTTGAGTACGTCCAAATGCTTGCAGACTGGCTGGATTTCCTTCCTGGGGAGTTGTTCAAAATAAAATTTATTTCAACAGAGAGGGAAAACATTTTTGAGAATATGGAAGTCTAGGCATTTACAGGGCTCATGACCTGTCAAGTGGCCACTTTACACCCTGTGTAACATTCACCATTCTGCCCGTGTCTGAACATCCACATTACCTCAACGCCTCCATCTGTTGACTTTCGTGAAGTAAAAGAGCTGAAACCTATATCGCGCGGGTGAGATTCATCCGGCTGAACCGAATCACCCACTAGGCAGCGCCTGAAAACAATTTTATTATAACTGTCCATTATTTATTATAGGAGCAAAAATTCATTAACATTTTCTTGTATTATACAAAAATATTATAACTGTCCATTATTTATTATAGGAGCAAAAATTCATTAACATTTTCTTGTATTATACAAAAATATTATAACTGTCCATTATTTATTATAGGAGCAAAAATTCATTAACATTTTCTTGTATTATACAAAAATATTATAACTGTCCATTATTTATTATAGGAGCAAAAATTCATTAACATTTTCTTGTATACTCACGAACAAGCCATGCCTTTGTGGGATTTTTAGTTGACTATTTTTCTATTAATATGTATTTCATTGCTATGTAATTATGCTTTATTTTTTTAATACTCTGTTTTATCTCTTATGTATATTGTAAAAAAAAAAAATAACAGCTTCCCAGGGAGTTAAATCCAGTGTTTACAAAAATTTGGACAAACTTCAAAGAGTGTTGATTACGTGCATGTTTTTTATTTTTCTTTGCGTGTAAGAAAACATTTTTTATATCCGATCTCACATAGCTCTGACATGACCCCTCTTCCCCCTCACTCTGTCCCCAGCAAGCGCGGCAGTTCGTCCGACACGGCGGCGTCCGCGCCCGGCGAGCACGCCGCGCGCGGCCGCTACGAGAGCGACCACTCGTTCCAGCCGCGCGGCGACGCGGCCAGCCACAGCGACAGCGACGTGCCGCTCGGGACCATGAGGTGCGTACCGCTGCCGCGTTTTACGACTGCCGAAACGCAAAAAGTTTACACTCCGCGCCACTGGCGCCGTCGAGCGCCCGGCTAATATCGACGAAAACAATGCTGCCCATTTATTACAAAACAAAGTGCGACTCGCGCCCTTGGATGCTGATTTAATGAGGTTTAATGCACGTTATAAAATTTAATTGGACTGATTTTCTTACTTAAATACGAAATGACAGCCAATTTAGCCTAAAAAATCTACTTTTTCGAAAACTTCAAGCTCTGGTTGAAGGCCAAAAGTAGAATCGAATATTTTTTGCATTCCGAGTAATCCAAAAGGCAATTTTTTAGACCAATTTTATTTCAAAATTCGGAAAAAATGGGTAATGGGTAGGAAGCAGTAGCGAGCGGTGATTCTTGTATGGGTAATCTGCAAAAAACATGTTTTGTGACTGCTTATAAGATAAGTAATTAAAAAGCCCTTTTGATGGTAGACTTACATATTTCCTTATTTAAATGTTATCCACCCCTATTGTAATATGTTTACCTTTATAACTTTCCAGGGGGTGAAAAATAGCCTTGTTGTTTGTTTAACAAAGAGCGCGGACAAAATCAAATCTTTTTAAAATGATTTTCGATTTCAGCTCATCCCAATGTGAAAAAAATGTCGGCCCACCCTACTATACGTATACAAAACGCCGATATCCCGTCAGTATGAAAAGCGCCAAAAAGTGAACGGAAATTTCACAAAAAAAATAGTAAAAATAGTTAATGCGTGTCTAAATGCATAGTAAATAGACTCGCAGACGAAATAAAGAAAAGTAAAATAGTTAAAATAGAGTTAAAATTGTTTTAAAAATCTTTTTTTTAGATTCTAAGTTTAGTGTGTAAAAAAATATTTTTTTAAATCTATTTATTTACTTTTGTTTTGTTGATAATAACTGTAATTTTTAAATTTCGCGGGTTTGGTGAGTCCGATTGTCAACAATTTTTTTATAATGTTAATTTATTTGAAATTTGTGAACTTTCAAGCTCAGAACTTGCAAACTCGGAACTTGCAGACTCTGAACTTGCAGACTCGGAATTTGCAGACTCTGAACTTGCGAACTCGAAACTTGAAGACTCAGAACTTGCAAACTCGGAACTTGCAAACTCGGAACTCTATTGTCAACAATTATTTTATAATGTTTATTTATTTGAAATTTGTGAACTTTCAAGCTCGGAACTTGCAAACTCGGAACTTGCAGACTCTGAACTTTCAAGCTCGGAACTTTCAAACTCGCAACTTTCAAACTCGCAACTTTCAAACTCGGAATTTGCAAACTCGGAACTTGCAAACTCGGAACTTGCAGACTCTGAACTTTCAAGCTCGGAATTTGCAGACTCTGAACTTGCAGACTCGGAACTTGCAAACTCGGAACTCTATTGTCAACAATTATTTTATAATGTTTATTTATTTGAAATTTGTGAACTGTCAAGCTCGGAACTTGCAAACTCGGAACTTGCAAACTCGGAACTTGCAAACTCGGAACTTGCAAACTCGGAACTTGCAAACTCGGAACTTTCAAACTCGCAACTTTCAAACTCGGAACTTGCAAACTCGGAACTTGCAAACTCGGAACTTGCAGACTCTGAACTTTCAAGCTCGGAATTTGCAGACTCTGAACTTGCGAAGTCGAAACTTGCAGACTCGGAACTTGCAAACTCGGAACTTGCAAACTCGGAACTTGCAAACTCGGAACTTTCAAACTCGCAACTTTCAAACTCGGAACTTGCAAATTCGGAACTTGCAGACTCTGAGCTTGCAAACTCGGAACTAGCAATCTCGGAACTTGCAAACTCGGAACTTGCAAACTCGGAACTTTCAAACTCGGAACTTTCAAACTCGGAACTTGCAAATTCGGAACTTGCAGACTCGGAACTTGTTAACTCGGAACTTGCCAATTCAGAAATTGCAAATTCTTTATTACAATATAAAATGCACTGTCTCTTTTGGATTTTCAGGCGACTCGACACGTCCCGCTCGGGCAACGATGCCCCCTCCACCTCCTCGCACCGATTCGCCGCCCACTCTGACGAGTCGCGGGTGAGTGTAGCAACGTTTTAACTGTGTCCAAATGTCTGTCGGCCTCGTCGCGTGGTGGTCAGCGCGTTTGCCCACCACGCAAGTGGTGAAATATATTTTTTAAACAGTGTTTTAACACTAGAATATTTCATTGTCCCAGGACTGTAACCTGGAGCGCAATACTGATCATCTTTCCTTCATTTATGAATGTAGAGAAATCAAGCTCTGTTTGCAGAGACGGAGTGATATGGTGTTTTATCCTCTCCGCCTACACCTACGGTGAAACGGCGTGCCGTTTTGTTGCCGCTGCTGCTGTTGTTGTTGTTAATTTACCAACCATTCAAATGAGAATAAGATACAAATTGTTGGCAGTATATAATAAGTAACATGTCTCCCTGTTTGGATCGAGTGTTCATGTCGGCGAATGTGTGTTCAGGGCGGGCGGACGAGGCCGGCCCGGGAGGCCAAGCGGCCGCGCTACAACGAAGACAGCGACGAGGACAACATAGCCGCCATCAGCAAACGCCTGCGCGCGCGGACCAACGCCCTGACCGTGAGTCCACATACTTTACTTTTATAATGCCTCGTGTGTATACAAGCTTAAAGTAAAATTGGTTGCTGTTTAGCGCGCGGTGAGAGGGTCACTTGCACGCATTGTTATTTTTTTACTTTCTACGTATTACATACGGTTCAAATTATTATATTATTACTAAATACAATATAAAAAGATCCAGAAAATTAACGTTTAACAAATCTATGGGTAAGTGACATCAAAAATCAAAGTTTCTTTTGGCATTTTTAATTACATACGGGTAAAAAATAATGGCACTAACATGGCTAAACTTACAAATGTTGCCAAATACATAGGCAAAATGGTGAATGTTACAGTGTGTAAAGTGGCCACTTAAATCAGCCATTGACAGGTCATAAGCCCTGTAGATGCCTAGACTTCTATATTACCTTCTCTTAAATGTTCTTCATCTCTGTTGTAATATGTTAATATAAACGTTAATAGAATCCAGTCCTTGTCTACAAAATTTTGGACAAACTCAAAATATTGTAAATGCCTAGATTTCCATATTCCCTTTAAGGTATTCTCCATCCCTGTTGTAATTTGTTGATCTTAACGGCTCCCGAGGTGGTGAAATCCAGTCTTTTGTCTACAAACATTTGGACAGACTCAAATATCATTAATCGTGTTGTGGTCCCGTGGCTAGTGTCTCGGACTCGCGGACCGAAGGTCCGTGGTTCGAATCCCACTCTACCCCAACTTGATTCCCATTTTCTAATAGTGAGTTATTTACAACTCGTTGAAAATGGCAGTCAAAATTAAATATTTGGTCAAATCATAAGAACGCAAATATTTCTTTTCACTAAATTTTTTTTTAAAAATATGGCTTCTCTCTAGGTTACGCATACCTTTTATATACCTTTTCTCGTCTCAAAAATGATTTTTCTCTCAGTTGCATAAAAATTAGATCTGAATGAATATGTACCAACATTTTCAATCTGTTTATTGTTTCGCTTTTTCTTTTTCTTTCTAGTCGCGCATCACGCTGTCCACGATCCGGGTGCACCCGGCCGAGCCGCGCGCCTCCTCCTCGGGCCAGGCGTCGCACAGCCGGCACTGGGACGAGGACGCCAACGGCGCTTCGCCCCCGCCGCTCGTCTCCAGCCGGGGGCGCGTCCGCCGGCTCACGCCCAAGGCCCGCGGCCTGCTCGGAGACTAGGCCGATTAGAAGGGACAATTGATTCAACGGGAGAGTTTGGAGGATTTTTTAATAGACTTTCGAAATAAGCCAAAAAAAAATTATTATTTTACATCCGTCTTTACCGATACTTTGCGGATCCAGGTCCGTGAGTGTTTCTGACATTTAAAAGTTGAACCCCATAAAATTTTCTATACTCGGTAAAGGTCAAAAAACATGGCTAACCGAAAATTTTTCCCTTGAAAAACGTAAAACTGAGGTTTTACTGTACTTTTATGGGTATTCGTCGTACGTGACATTTCCCTATTAAACGCTCTAACTTTTACCGCGTGCAAGAAACCATTTTTTATTTTCAATTTCCCGTAGCGCTGAACTACCAACGACAGGTCGCAAGCCGTGTAAATGCCTAAACTTCCATATTCCTCTTGAAATAAGTGTCGCGAAAACAAATAGTTTAGAAAACGGGCCAAAGATAGGTCAAAAGCGCTGGAAATGAAAAGACCACCATATTCCCTCCTGAAAAATGTTCTTTGTTGTAATAATAATTCAATAAGTTATGTGTGAAGACATTAATTAACTTACTTAAAGAAGCATCTATTCTGTATCTTTGTGTCCGCATTCAGTCACAAAACTCGGGATGGTCTCGTCCGCTGACAACAACTCGGAGGCGAGGGCAGTAGAATCGCTGGCGGCTCCTGACGAGAGTGAGGAATCACCAAATGTTTGTCGCAAGAGGCAAAATCAGCCAATCACAATGAAGTCTCGATCCCGACCCCGATGTATGGGAGCGAAGTATGGACTCGGAAAAACAGGGATGAAAGTAGGCTGTATCTCTCGGGCAAATGTGTGGTAAAGCCGCGTACGATAGATGCGCCAGTGCCGAGATCCGTACATTATGTAAAGCCGAGATAAGCACTATCGACAAAATCACGAAAGGAGCTCTTTCGTCGGTTTGGACATGTAGAGCGAATGGATGTGAATGTTGATGGATGCAGAAATAGAGGAAGACCGAGAAAGACACGGCATGACCAAATTCAACAAATACTTGAAGTTGGACATGTTTAATTGTTTGATGAGAATCTTCTCAGGATGGAAGTTCTGTTGTGTGGAGCCTACTATACATAAAAAATACAGAAAGGATTGAAAATGTTCAACGAAAATTTTTAAAATACCTACATTATAAAAACAATAAAACGCTTTGTACTTACAGCCAATCTGCCAAACAAAATGGAATTTTCACCCTTGAAAATTGACGCACTGTATTTGAATTATGCTATTTACACATATCATTAAATAATAAAGTAGACTCTTTTAACCTACTCTCCAAAATTAATCTCAATGTCCCCTTTCGCATGACAAGAAATAAGTATTTATTCCATCTGCCGGTCTGTAGCGCTAACTACGCACAACACTCTTTCTTCTATCTATATATTCTTGCTCAAACTATAATGTTTTTTTTTTTATATATTGTTATATTTCACATACCCCTTAATTTATTTAAAAATAAATTAAGACTTATTATTTATGGCTGCGATACGATCCCAATTACTATTCAATGATGCACACTCCTGAACACTTACTCCCACACTAATACACATAGACACACATCTACACTTACTCTCATACAAATACACATAAACACGTCCTTTTGTTGTAGCACAATTTAATTATATGTATGATTTTTATTTAGAAACTTTGCTGGTCTGTCTTAAAAAGGTTTTTTTTTTTAAATTTTATTATATCATTGTCGACTGTTTGTCTCTTTGAAATAAATAAATTAATTAAGGAAGCGAGATCTGGATCCAAAGATTGAGTGATGTGGCGTTCTATCGTCTCTGCCTTCCCTGCCTGCCTGTATGTGGAAATGGCGTGATGGTTTATTTGTATGTTTGTAACTTAATAAAGTTGAATAATATTTTTACAATATGATAATCCTGTCATGGTACATGAACGGTATGCCTCGTAATATGACATCCCGTGTATCGGTACCACGAAAGCCTTTTTTTTTTTTTATACTGTTTTATACCCACGAGATGGAAGAGTAGATAAACATTTGAATGCGGATAACAAAATGAACGGCGCACTAATCATAGTAATGAGGAATTCCACTGTTTTCTAATTTCTTTTTTTTCTATTAGCGTACTATTTAACTAAGTCAATTTTTTTTTTGTGTGTTATTTACAAAGATATGATTTTTTAAAGTTACATTTATCAAATACCGCGCCAAATGACCGTAATCAGTGTGTCACTTTTCAGTAGTGACGTCATGAAACGGTTGGCGTTCTTACTTTCACTGACCTGACAAGAATCTATGGAATATTGCTTTGATTACTTCATTTACTTGATCGTAATTTGCTCATTTCTATGTTATGGTTGTTTTTACGAACGTTTCGATTTAGAAAAACCTTAGGAAGTTGACATAATCTCTGGTTGAAATGTCAAATTATACTCTTTTTTTTTTTCTATGGTCAAAACGTTCCTTACAAGGTGCGGGGGCTTTAAAGCGGAAACCGGAAATACTACACGTAGATAGGAGTGACGTCGTTATTTCCGATTTTAAAATGAATACTATTTTTAACATTTTTTATTTATTTTTGCGTGCGTTTTTGAGATATTTCATCCTACTCCAAAATTTTTAATTTAATTCCTGGTAGGGCTGGAATTCCTCATTGCTGATAAAAATAGGTCAATTGAAGCTAAACTGGCAGCGCACAACGGAGTTTGAGTCCCGACACTTATGTACGGAAGTGAAACATGGAACTGGCAGGGGAAACATGAAAGCAGAGGGAACGCAATTGAAATGCAATCTCTTAGTTGAATGTGGGGGAAATCAATGTATGACAGGGTTACGAACGATGAAATCAAGATCGTAAATCTGAGCCAGGTATGATTGATACTGTTAAGAAATGGTTTCAGAGATGGATGGGTCATGTGGAACGAATGGATGACGAAATAATAAAACAGTATATATTATGGTGAGAATGAACGGTGACATGGGACGAGGATGATCGATGGTGACTTGGCATGATCAGAAAGACTCTTCTTCAGTCTGGGCCCGCCTACTAGCAGAATACCCTCCTCGTCTGGAGTTTTGTTTCTGAAGACGGGCATTAGATTTGAGTATCGTTTGTTAGAATAATTATAAAAATTAGTGATTAAGTTTGTACAGTGGTTAAAATAGTGTGAAATAAATATTTTTGTGTTCAATTTGATGTTTTATTTTGCATGTTTTTTTTCCAAACAAAAAGGGCCCTTCGACAATGTTTTGAGTATGTCCAAATGCTCGCAGACAGGCCGGGAGCTGGGAGTTAGCCCCTAGAGAGTTCTCTAGATCTAAATTTTTTGCAACAGAGAGGAAAAACTTTTATGGGAAGATATTTAAAAAAAATATTTATTAATAACATTGTACATGCATTTAATAGGGACAGAGGCACAGTTTATGGTGACAAAATCAGGAACGTGGACTTGCCCCGACTCGCTAGAAAATCGGGGCAGAATATGGAAGTCTAGGCATTAAAAGGGCTTATGACCCGTCGTTGGCTGGTTTAAGTGGCTACTTTACACGCAGATGTAACATTAACCATTTTGCCTATGCTCGAACATCCATATTCCTTCGATTCTTCCATCTATTGACTTAAGTGAAGTTAAAGAGCTGAAGAGTTGAAGAAATACGGATGTTAAAGCATGGGCAAAATGGTGAATGTTACCCAGTGTGTCAAGTGGCCACTTAAACCAGCTAATGACAGGTCATAAGTCCTGCAAATGCTTTGATTTAAAAGTGTTTTTATCTCTGTTGCGACAAATTTAAATCTTAATAAGTATGTCGACATATTACAAGAGAGATGAAAAACTTTTTACGGAAGGGTGTGTAGAAGTCTAGGCATCCACAGGGCTTATGACCTGCTGTTGGCTGGTTCTAGTGGCCGCTTTACACACTGCACAACATTCACCATTCTGCCCACGTTCAAACATCCACATTTCCTCGACTCTTCTGTCTGTCGACTTTTGTGAAGTAAAAGAGCCGAAACCTTTATTATGCGGGTGAGATTCATCCGGCTGAACCAATTCACCCACTAGGTATTAAACCACATTTTCCACACACTTTTTTTATATGAACAAAAATTAACTAAGAATCTACACTATACTATGAAAAAAAGAAGAGGGGTGGGAAGGAAAGAAAGAGAATGAAAAAACACAAATATTTTGACTCTGACATTTCAATCTTGATTTGCAGCCAATGACAGGTCATAAGCCCTGTAAATGCCTAGACTTCAATATTCTCAAAAATGTTTTCCCTGCGACAAATTTAGAAAATTTGGACCAACTCAAAATATTGTTGATAATTCCACCTGGCTTTGCTTAGTATGTAGGTGAAATAATTTAGTTAGACGAATCTCACCCGCATTAATAAAGGTTTCAGCTCTTCAACTTCGCAAACACCAACAGATGAAAAAATTGAAGGAATATAGATGCTCAAATACGGGCAGAATGTTACATGGTGTGTAAAGTGGACACTTAAACCAGCCCTGTTGATGCCAAGACTTCCATATTTATTACCTTATCTAAAATGTTCTTCATCTCTGTTGTTATATGTTAATATAAACAGCTCCCCAGGGAGTAGAATCCAGTCCTTGTCTACAAAAATTTGGACAAACTCAAAATATTGTTGATAAATCCTCCTGGCTTTTCCTAGTATGTGGGTGAAATAATTTAATTAGACGAATCTCACCCGCATTAATAAAGGTTTCAGCTTTTCAACTTTGCAAACATCAACGGATGACAGAAATGAAGGAATATAGATGCTGTACTACGGGTGAATGTTACACGGTGTGTAAAGTGGACACTTAAACCAGCCAATGACAGGTCACAAGCCCTGTAGATGCCATGACTTCTATATTTATTACCTTATCTAAAATGTTCTTCATCTCTGTTGTAATATGTTAATATAAACAGCTCCCCGATAAGTTGAATCCAGTCCTGTCTACAAAAATTTGAAGGAACTCAAAATATTGCTGAAAACGGTGAATGTTACACAGTGGCCACTTAAACCAGCCAATGACAGGTCATAAGCCCTGTAGATGCCTAGACTTCTATATTGCCTTCTCTTGAATGTTCTTCATCTCTGTTGTAATATTTTAGTTTTGTAAACTTTGAAAATGCAACGCAAACTATTGAATAATAAATCATTATTATCGAAAGTCAAATATCATGGTAAGCTGTACATAATCGCTTATTAAGAAGATTCGCCCCTGTGCCTCGATTATGAACGCTATCTCCATCTGTATATATCGAGACAGTATACGTAACTTCTGTACTATCTGTATCTACCCCGGTATGTTCTACCTACTGTCATATCCACATCATATGATCGAAACAAGCCAATGGAATGACCGCAAACAATTACTCCGCGTTCCTTACGTCATTAACATTTAAAATAGTTCTCATTTTTATTTTAAATAGGCTTCTGTAATAAAAAGTGCTCACTTCAAAGCGATTATAAACTCCAACAAATCCCAATTCCAGCAAAAAATGCTCGCTTGAACATGAATTTTGCATGACTTTTGGAAATCACCTAGACGGTACGGTTAACGATCGCCTGTATGTATCTACCGATCGACTACAAAGCCGGCTCCTATAACGTCTCGATACATACACTCGGAAAGATAGAGGAACAGATAGAAAAAATATAATAACTAAATTATTTTTTTAGTATGGTAACTTTCTGACGCATATGATCTGTGTCTGACGCCTAGATACTCTTATTTGTGAATAGGACAGAATCTAGCGACATTATTTTCACATCTAGGCGTTCGTTTTATTAAAGTGACAGTTACGTCGGAATTTAATTCGACTTCAAAACTTACTTATTTCTCTCATATTTTTAATAGGCTTTTGAGAAAAAAAGTGCCAACCTCGAAACGATTAAAAAATTTAATAAATCATAATTAAAGGAAAAGTTGCTCAGTAAAACAAAAAATTTTGACTGTTTAAATGCGTAGATAAACGTATCAAGGGGTTCTAGACTCTTCGGTATAAAATGTACTTACATCAAAACTTGATGGTGGGGGTATCGGTACTATATCTTTGTAGTCGGTCGAGAGACTTTTACTTTCAACTATGACGTCATACTGAAGCTTTGTCATTTTAGAGCGTAGATATGTGTACCGTGACGTACGCTTCCCCTTGATTCATATCGATGTACCTACCCAAAATTTGTCGGTGGGGTCGGTAGTATATCTTTATAATCGCCAGAGGGAATTTATCTTCAACTATACCGTCAAGGTGAAGGTATGGCGTATCTTCATCTGTACATATCGAGACGGTACACTCAAATTCTGTACTATCTCCATCTTACTCAATGTTCTACCGGTTCGACCTATGATCGAATACAACCAATGAATGACTCCGAAAATTTAGTCCGCGTTCCTCGCGTGATTGAAATTTTAAATAATTCTCTTTTAAATTTTAAAGTGCCCGCTTCAAAGCGAACTCCAATAAATCCGGAGTCAAGCAAAAGATGCTCGCTTGAATATGATTTTTATATGCTTCTACTACGACTACCATCACGCCATTTCCCCGCAGGGGTAGGCAGAGAGAATGGACCGCCGCACACGTCTATCCTGGCATACATTCCTAGCCTCTCCCACATTCATACATCTCGTCATACATGCCCTTCGGCTCTGTCCGCTTTTGACATGACCAGACTTAAGATTTTGGTTCATCCGATCACGCCACGTCTTCCTCGGTCGTCCTCGTCTCACGTCGCCGCTCATTTTCGTCATGTATACTTGTTTCACCATTCTTTCGTCGTCCGTTCGTTCTACGTGACCGAACCATCTCAAAGACCCTTTCTTAATCTTATCAATTGTACTTGACTCAGATTTACACTCGCCTGATTTCATCATTCGTAACCCTATATATATAGTTGGATAATTTATATAGCGCCATTTTTGTGAAAATCACCTCAAGGGCGCTGTACAATTAATAAATATCCCAGTACGTCTTGCAGCTACATAGCGCATGGACGGTTGGGATTCTAGTTCCTCGTTTTCAATTAAGATCAATAAAAAAATATAACAGATAGGAGCTAGATTACAGGACGTCTTGCAGCTACAGAGCGCATAGACAGTTAGAAATTTAGCTCCCATTTACACATTTTAAAAATTGACAAATAAATTTAGTGTGTTAATGATACTAAAAAAAAATAAAAATAATATGAATAGTAAAAAGGAGTAAGATTACAACACGTCTTGCAGCTACTAAGCGCATAAACGATTGGAATTCTAGACCCCATTTATAAAATTTAGGATTTTTAAGTTGGTATATGAAAGCTAGATAACCAATCATCGTGCAGCTACAAAGCGCATGGACGAGTGGAATTCTAGCAAAGTTAGAATGATATCAATAAATTTATAAAAAATAGAGCATAGTAGTAAGCTTGTCAAGTGTTCATGCCAAGAACTAAGCAATAAAAAACTAAATAAATAAAGCACTGTATCAACTCCACGGTTAACAAAGGGAGATAGATGTCCGAAGAGAATCTTTTGTAGACAGTAGGTAGATATTGTCACCATGTGGCCCACTGGCTGCTGGAAAATTTCTGGAAACGCACGTGTGTAGACTGAGGGATTATGCCTATTGTTCCAACGACTTGGTGTCCATTTTGGTCCGTTTTATGAGACGCAACATTCCTGTTCAATTCACATTTTTAAATGAATATTTTTTTGTATAAGTTAGTTATAGAAGTTTGATTTATCATTTTGTATGTTATTAGAAGGCAGATTTTTGAAATTTTATGTATTTATCAATAAACCCTGTCATACATTGATTTCTCACACATTCGTCTAAGAGTTCGCATTTCAGCTGCGTTCACTCGGATTTCATCCTTCCTCTGCTAGTTCCATACCCAAGTGTCGGGACTAAAACTCCGTTTTGCACTGCCAGTTTAGCTTCGATCAACATATTTTTATTAGAAATTACGCCGCTTAGTGCTCCGTTCATTTTGTTGCCCGCATTCACTCTTCTTTCAACATCTTTTTCTACTCTTCCATCTCCTGAAAACACGCTTCCCAGATACACAAATTCTTCTACTTGCTCGAGACATTCGTTGTTTACATTTATTATGCAGTCAGTAAGCTTACTTCCCTTTCAAATACCATCACTTTTGACTTACTTTCGTTCATCGCCAGTTCGCTCTCCAGGCATACATCATACATTCTAGAGACTATTTGCTGCAAATCAGCCGTGCTGCTTGCTACCAGAGCTGCATCATCAGCATACAACAAGCAGCTTACTGACTTTATATGGCTTTTGATAATTAATTAAAATCTAAAAATATTGTCGTTAAGATAAACATTTTAGCAAAGAAACTGTTTTCGTTTAATCATATGACAAATTCTTCAAGAAAATTGACTCAGCAAATATTTTCTGTTCGTACCTAGTTAATAATATGTCAGTACTGCATGACTCCGCGTCTTCACTGCCCAGCACATATACCGGGTGGCCGGAGAAGTGGCGTCCAAATGTAAAACGTAGATGCCTCATAATGTGGGGTATCCGAATCCCCCATGTATGCTCCGCGATTTTGCGTTGTTTTCAAGCTACAATTATTTTTATTTAAATTTATTTCAACAGAGAGGGAAAATATTTTTGAGAATGGGATATGGAAGTCTAGGCGTTTACAGTGCTTGGCTGGTTTAAGTGGCCACTTTACACACTGTGTAACATTCACCATTCTGCCCATGTTTGAACATCAACATTTCCTCATGCAGAATGACAGTTGTCAGAAAAAGTGACGCCATAACTTTGTCGTAACGTCAAAGGAGTTATTTATATTGACACACGAAAAATCATTTGTATCTGGCGTGTTAATGAATTTTTTTAATACAATGCTTGAAACATTAATATATAAAATTAGTTTTAAAACGAAAATACACCTAATTATTAACGACGTTCTTACAAAGGTTACATCATTTTGCAAAAACGTCAGAGATGGACGAATTGATCAATGTAAATTGATCGAATAAAACAGTAATTTATTTGATGTTGTTCATGAAAAAAGCATAAATGTCTCATTTTTTGGTGAATAATTGTCTGAAGCACACTATAATACGCTTGTTTTTGCGTTTTTCATATCAATTTTCGGAAACAGAGTTTCATGATTGCGTGAAATAACTGATAAAATCGATTCGACCAGTGATCAGAATTTTCCCATCACCAATGAAATTAGTTTGACAGCTGTCATTCTAAGCAAGCTATATTTTAGGACTATAATGGGGCAAAACGTAAACCTACTCATTCACGAGTAGTTGAGTCGCCTCCTGTTTGATGTGCGTACGCGGTTTCTGGACTATTTTTAATTCTGTGGATAATCCCTCTTATTTTTCGATGCTTAATTTTACTCTGGATGTCTAAGCTGTTCTTACACACATGCGAAGAAACCGCCTCTGCTTTGGGCGTCACGTCTCCGGCCACCTTGTATATTCCAGTGTTTAACATAGCTGTGTTATCTCTTATTTTATGAGATAACACAGCTATGATTATATAATGAAACATATTTTTAATTTGTTGGGTTCAAACAATTTTAGATTTAGTTGGACGAAAAATTGTGCTCAGATTACAGAGTTTAATTTGTCTTTATAAAGACTTTACTTGGAAAAAAAGGGTGAGCAATATTTGCACATTATTATTTATATCACTACAGAGATGGGTAGAATTTTTGTTTCAAGATTATGGATATTCGAGCGTTTAAAGGGCTTATGACCTGTCATAGGTTGGGTTCAAGTGGCCACTTTTATGTAGAATTCTACAACATTCCCCATTCCGCTTATTAGCGAATATCCATATCGGTGACATTTTTGGTTTTAGTATATATGTCATGAAACAGGGAAAGCTTTCGCTAGCGCGTTTGGAGCGCCATCTATGTATTTGATATTGAGGTTAAGTATTAAAGCTTATCTATTAGCTATTATCTTGAAACAAAAATTCTACCCATCTCTGTAGTGATATAAATAATAATATACCTACTCCCCCTTGGGATAAAACCCAGAATTGTGTGTGTATAAATATGTAAATATATGTACATACCAAAAATAATATTTGCACAATATAAATTACAGTATAACAAAAGTATGAATATGTCTCTAGGGAGTCTGCAAGCATTTGGATATACTCAAAACATCGTCGAATCAACTACCAGGGCCTTCACCTTGACGGTATAGTTGAAGATAAATTCCCTCTAGCGATAATAAAGATATACTACCGACCCCCGCCTTCAAATTTTAGTCAGGTACATCGATATGAATCAAGGGGAAGCGTACGTCACGGAACACATATCAACAAGATAAAAGTCTCCCGACTGACTACAAAGATACACTACCGATCCCTCACCATCAAGTTTTGACGTCAGTACATCGGATGAATTCCCTCTAGGGATTATAAAGATACACAACTGACCCCCACCTTCAAATTTTAGGCGGGTACATCGATATGAATCAAGGGGACGCGTGCGTCACGGTACACATATCTACGCTCTAAAATGACATAGCTTAAGTATGACGTCATAGTTGAAGATAAAAGTCTCCCGACCGACTACAAAGGTACACTACCGATCCCTCACCATCAAGTTTTGATGTCAGGTACATCAGTTTATACCGACGGGTCTAGAACCCCTCGATACGTTTATCTACGCATTAAAAGCGTCAAAAATTTTGCCCCGCCGAACAATTTTTCCTTTAGTTATGATTTATTAAAAATTTTAATCGTTTTGAGGTTGGCATTTTTTTTCTTAAAAGCCTATTGAAAATATGAGAGAGAAATGAGTAAGTTTTGAAGTCGAATTAAACTCTGACATAACTGTCAGTTTAATAAAATGTACGCCTAGATGTGAAAATAATGTCGCTAGGTTCTGTCGTATTAGCAAATAAGAGTATCTAGACGTTAGAAAGTTACCACTCTAAAAATATAATTCAGTTATTATATTTTTTCCATCTGTTTTTCTATCTTTTTGAGTGAATGTATCGAGACGTTATAGGAGCCGGCTTTGTAGTCGATCGGTAGATACATACAGACGATCGTTAAGCGTACCGTCTAGGTGATTTCCAAAAGTTATGCAAAATTCATGTTCAAGCGAGCATTTTTTGCTTGAATTGGGATTAATCGGAGTTTATAATCGCTTTGAAGTGAGTACTTTTTATTACAGAAGCCTATTTAAAATATAAATGAGAACTATTTTAAATGTTAGTGACGCAAGGAACGCGGAGTAATTGTTTGCGGTCATTCCATTGGTTTGTTTCGATCATATGATGTGGATATGGCAAGCAGATAGAACATACCGAGGTAGATACAGACAGTACAGAAGTTAAGTATACCGTCTCGATATACGCATACAGATGAAGATAGCGTTCATAATCGAGGCACGGGTAAAATAAGTAGTATAAAAATTGGGAAATTGTTTACAACAATAAAGGTTTCAGCTCTTTAACTTCACTAAAATCAACAAATGGATGAAATGAAGAAATATGGATGTTCAAACATTGGCAAAATGGTGAATGTTACACGCCACTTAAACCTGCCAATGACAGGTCGTACGCCCTGTAGATGCCTAGACTTTCACATTCCCTTTTCCAAGGTACTCTCCATCCCTGTTGTAATTTGTTAAGCTTTATTTTGTATTTTTTAAATTTTATGTTGTTTGTATACTCACGTTTTATATAATTTCCATGTGTGTAAAAGCCTTATAGACGTGAAAAATTAGTAAAAATAAATTTTATGTGGCGCGGAAGTAACGTCTCAAATCACGTTCAATTCTCATGTTGTATGCTTTTACGGTACTCATTTTCGTGCACAAATATCAGTTTTTCTTTAAAGACAGTCGACGATAACTCTGTCTACTTCACAGCAACACAGCGTGTAAAGTGGCCACTTAAACCAGCCAATGACAGGTCATAAGCCCTGTAGATTCTGTACCATCTATCTTTTTAAAATAGATGGTGCAGAAATTCCCTTCATGACTTCAGTCAAAAACTTGGGTATTATCATTCCTATGCATTAAGGGTGGCACGATCAGGTTAACGAAGTTAGTCGTAAACTTTATAGCAGTTTGCACTCACTTAAAATATTATAGAATGTCTTGCTAATTAATGTTAAGCAAACATTAGTCCAGAGCTTACTTCTTCCACTCCTTGACTACGCGGATGTATGTAATCCAAATGCTAACTCTGAATTGCACGATAAGTTAGAACGATTGCAGAATATTTGTATTCGTTATATCTTTAATCTTCGCAAATTTGACCACATAACCGAGTAGCGCACGCAGCTACACTGGCTCAGCATCAGGCATGAAGAAACATTCACATTCTGTCACTTCTTCACAATATTTTAAATAATCCCACTTCGCCTGTTTATCTGAGAGAGCTCATCCAACCTCTTTCACAACACGGACTATCTCTTCGTTCTAGTGACGAGAGAACCCTTTTAATACCCTGTCATCGCTCTAATTTTCTTGCCTCCTCTTTCGTAGTAGTAGCCGCTCGATTGTGGAATAATCTACCCACTAATGTAAGAGACGCCCCTTCTTTATTTAAGTCAAGATTGAAATATCACTATCTAAATATTTAAATTGTTCCTTTATCCCTCTTCTTTCCTTCCCATCCCCTCTCCTCTCTTCATAGTATACTGCTAATTTTTTTATTATATATTTTTATTTTTGTTAATCTTTGCTTTTAATTTTTGTATAAAATTGTAAGATTCAATATGTCCATGTATTTATAATTTTCTCAAACTGAACGGTTTGGGTAGGTAGGAAGAAATTGCCTTAAGGCAATATGCCCGCCCTTATATGTATACATATTGAATATGTATATAAAGTGTCAAATAAATAAATAGATGCTTAGACTTCCATATTCCCCTTCCTAAGGTATTCTCCATCTCTGACTCCCGAGGGGTGAAATCCAGTCTTTTGTCTACAAACATTTGGACAAACTCAAATATTGTAACAATATGAAGCCATAAAAGATAGAGCAGTGTTTAGAAGTAAAGTTGGTATAAAAAAAGAAGATGAATATATATACAGCATAAATTTTAAAAAATACAAGATAAAGAAATAAAATTAAGGACTGTGTTTTTAGAAGTTCAGTTGAATTTAAAAAATAAAAAAAATTAATATATTAAAAAAATTAATATATTAAAAAAATTAATATATTAAAAAATTAAAAAGTAAGCTGTAGAAGCTAGATATTTAAAAAAAATAGATAAACAAATAATTACAAACTTCAAATATGCAGTTTAAAGGTTCAAATCAGCTAGGTACGTCATGTTATAAAATACAATATAAACAAATATTAAGATCTATTTAATATTTACAAGACATCAAAGCTGTTAGCATGTTGGTTCGCGAGTCATGCATCCGCATTACTGGCGCTGTAATTGGCCGACGACGGACGGCGGTAGAGCCGAGCATTACATCGGGTAACTCGACCAGGCACTCGCACATAATTCACATTAATGAGTTCACAGAAATCGGACATTGACGTGATCATTTCAAACGAGAAGCAAGTAACAATGTTTGAGTACGTCCAAATGCTTGCAGACTGGCTGGATTTTCTCCCCAGGGAGTTGTTCGTATTTAAATTGATTTCAACAGAGAGAGAAAACGTTTTTGAGAAGGGAATATGGAAGTCTAGGCATTTACAGGGCTTATGACCAGCCGGTCTGCAAGCATTTGGACATACTCAAACATTGTTGAATTACTACCTGGTAAAATAAGAAGTATAAAAATTGGAAAATTGTTTTCAGGCGTTGCCTAGTGGGTGATTTGGTTCAGCCGGATGAATCTCACCCACAGAATAAAGGTTTCAGCTCTTTTACTTCACAAGAGTCAACAGATGGAAGAGTTGAGAAGATGTTCAAATATGGGCAGAATGGTGAATGTTACACAGTGTGTAAAGTGGCCACTTAAACCAGCCAATGACAGGTCATAAGCCCTGTAAATGCCTAGACTTCCATATTCCTTTCTCAAAACGTTTTCCCTCTCTGTTGAAATAAATTTAAAGAGAAGCAAGTAATTTAAATTTAGTCTGTTTTCCAATGTTTGGATCAAAGAATTAAGGATAGTCCAGAAGGAGCGTAGTCATATTTGAATACATCGGACTGTGTCCAATAATTAATTCCAAGATGGGAAAAAAAATAATCAGAACACAAATGTAAGTTAAAAAAAGCAATCTGTTAATTTCTCTAAAATTGTATTGTGCACGCGGAAATATTGATTGACACAACAGAGTAGATAAGTCAAGGGTCATTTAATAAGAGTAATTTAATTAATGAACTTTAAACTTAAAATATAAATAAAATTTTATTTTACATACAACGGGTATTTTCATATCGTGTTAAATAATATTTGATGTTTTAAAGATAGTGTCGGTCAAATGTCCACCACGGCGTTTTTTAATCCGAGGTCCAATTTTTATAAGTTCTCTCATTAGATGAGCAAAGTAGGGTAAAAAAATTTACTACCCCGGCAACACTAACGAAATTTCCATTTTGTTTCTTCGACAATCTGACGGATGGAAAAGTAATTCAATTTTTAAGTATTGCATTTGGTACTTAAACATTCGTTTGTTAATTACACATGAAATGTGATTGAAGAAATCTTAAAGAAACCGGATGTAATCACATTTCATGTGTAATTGGCAAATGAATGTGTATATAACAAATGCATTACTTAAAAATGGAATTATTTTTCGTCTGTCAGATTGTCGGGGAAACAAAATGGAAATTTCGTTAGTGTTGCCAGGGTGGTAAATTCTTTTACCCTACTAATCTAATGAGAGAACTAATAAAAATTAGACCTCGGATTAAACAACTCTGTGGCGGACATTTGACCGACATTATCTTCAAAACATCAAATATTATTTAACATGACGTAAGTCAAGGCATCTACAGGGCTTATGAAAGTAGCCACTTACACCAGCCATTTACAGATCATAAGCCTTGTAAATGCCTTGACTTGTTTATGACTTTCTTTTGAATGTTCTTCATCTCTGTTGTAATATGTTGATAGTACAGAAGTTAAGTATACCGACTCGATATAGACAGATGACGATAGCGTTCATAATCGCGGCACAGCTAATGGCAGGCTAGCCAATGTTCGGGCAGGACTACGCTTGTGTGAATAATAGGAGATTGTCACTTACTGGCTAAGTGCTCCCATATCATTATATCATGTGGTATCAATGCTAATCCGGCAGCGCTGAGAGCTGGCTGTGTCCTTGCAAACTTTTTGCTTACAAGAGGAAATTAAGACAAGTGAGTAGTATATTAAATAATAATAAATTTAAATAAATTAGTGTAAAAAGCAAATAGTGCTTCAAACATCAAAAATAAAGTTAGCAGTATTTATTTATATTTAAAGCATTAACTTTGCGGTCAAATATTTTACTAAGAGCCGGTTGCATCTACAAAAGTTAGTTAGAATCAGGGCTAAAGTCAAATAAAAGTTACTTTTATGTCAAAATGCGTTGCATCAAAAAAAGTTAACTAAATATTAACAAAAAAGATACTTTTATTTAACCGGCCGCTAGGGGGCCGTTTGAAGTTAAGTTTAAAGTTAAATGCGATCTGCCATCTGTCAAAAAAGCGTCGTGAGTGTTGAAGTTGAAATCCATTGATCGATCTGTGAAAGTTGCACAAAATGTCAATTTTATCTGATTTTTCGTCTTCCGATGACGAATTTACCATCGAGTATATTCTAAACCGAAAAAAAAAACTGTTCAAACCACGAACAGACCATTTTTTGTGCGAAGAGTCCGACTTAATCGTAAGATTTCGAATGTCAAAAAAGTGAAGAACTAAAAATTATTTGAATTTAAATTGTCAATTATTTTTCAAAACACGGGACTTGATCATCAGCGGCGTGGTGTAAAATAATTCTAAATCATCACTGTATTGAAATGCTGTTTATTTATTTTTAAAAACAGCTAGATTGAGCTCGGCTAACTCTTTCTGGGCATTTAAGGCTGCCATAGTTGCCCGAAAAATGTAATTTTTTTGCTCTGTTTCTAGAGTTAAAAGTTCTTCATTTTGTTTTAGCTTTTGCTCTTTTAATTTTTTATCTAGTTCAAAAAGGACGATGTCCCTTTTGTTCTTTTCTTCTCCGAATGCGCAGTGTTGCTTCGCCCTTTCGCACACACCGAAAATTGGAACGAAATTCAAACGTTTGTGCCCAAAGTCTGTCTGTGCGTCTTTGGGCACAAACGTTTGAATTTCGTTCCAATTTTCGGTGTGTGCGAAAGGGCGAAGCAGCACCGCGCATTCGGAGAAGAAAAGAACAAAGGGGACATCGTCCTTTTTGAACTAGATAAAAAATTAAAAGAGCAAAAGCTAAAATAAAATGAAGAACTTTTTACTCAAGAAACAGAGCAAAAAATGACATTTTTCGGGCAACTATGGCAGCCTTAAATGCCCAGAAAGAGTTAGCTGAGCTCAATCTAGCTCTATTTAAAAATAAATACACAGCATTTCAATACAGTGATGATTTAGATTGATTTTACACCACGCCGCTGATGATCAAGTCCCGTGTTTTGAAAAATAATTAACAATCAAAAATTAAAATAATTATTAGTTCGTCACTTTTTTGACATTCGAAATCTTGCGATAAAGTCGGACTCTTCCCACAAAAATGGTCCGTTCGTGGTTTGAACAGTTTTTGTTTTCAGTTTAGAATATACTCGATGATAAATTCGCCATCGGAAGACGAAAAATCAAATAAAATGGACATTTTGGGCAACTTTTCACAGATCGATCAATAGATTTTAACACTCACGACGCTTTTTTGACAGATGGCAGATCGCACTTAACTTTAAATGGTCCCCTGGCGGCCGGTCAAATAAAAGTAACTTTATTGTCAATAATTAGTTAATTTATTTTGATGCAACGCATTTTTTTTATTTATTTACAATTTTAAAAAACCCGTTAGGGTTACATTAGAAATTCAATATTGTCAAGTCATTTTATGCCTCGTCTAGTCTAGTTAGTTCAGTCATCATGTGCTTTTTCAAATTGATTTTAAATTTGTCTCCAGTAAAAGTTTTCAAGTAGTAAGGTAGGTCGTTGTAGTGTTTAAGTCCATTATGTAGTATTTTTGACTGTCCCGTGTTTGTCTTTGCTTTTTCAATATGATAGTGTTGTTGTTGTCTGGTGTTATATTTGTGCATGTCGGCATTTTTGACTAATATTATGTCGTCGTCTTGTATGCATTTTGTGCACAATTTTTAAGGTCTCAATTTTAGTCAAGTAGTTTATGTCAAACTGGTGTGTTTTTTGTACAGTTCAGTCGTAGAGGTCAGGTAGGGTTTGTAAAGTGGCCACTTAAACCAGCCATTGACAGGTCATAAGCCCTGTAGATGCCTAGACTTCTATATTACCTTCTCTTAAATGTTCTTCATATCTTTTGTAATATGTTAATATAAACAGCTCCCCAGGGAGTTGAATCCAGTCCTTGTCTACAAAAATTTGGACAAACTCAAAATATTGTTGACAAATTACCTGGTCCATGAAGAAGTATAGAAATTAAAAATATAAAAAAAACATTTTCAGGCGTTGCCTAGTCTAGTGTGTAGGTGAAATAATTCAATCACACGAATCTCACCCGCATAAATAAAGGTTTCATCTCTTTAACTTCACAAACATCAACAGATGAAAGAATTGAAGGAATACAGATGTTCAAATATGGGCAGAATGGTGAATGTTACACGGTGTGTAAAGTGGCCACTTAAACCAGCCATTGACAGGCCATAAGCCCTGTAGATGCCTAGACTTCTATATTCCCTTCTCAAAAATGTTTTACCTCTCTGTCGAAATAAATTCAAATAAAAATAATTATAGCTTTAAAACTACGCAAAATCGCGGAGCATACATGGGGGATTCGGCTACCCCGCATTATTATATATACCCCGAATAAAATTTATAAATTTAGTAGTAATGTTGTATCCGTTGTATACTTATATTTTTTATCTAAATAAAGTAAAAAATAAAATGAAATGTTTAAAACAAACTCATAAAATCATGATGTATCAAAGCGACCCCACTCCGAAGGTTTTTATTATTTTCTCGCTCATACAACATAATATTTTCTCATTTAAAAAATAAGAATTTTAATTTTTCTTTTACGAAGGTTTGAAGTTCGAAACTGAACAAAGTCACCCCATTCCACCTACTCTACTCGAATCATAAATTTTTACGTAAAAACTATCTTCGCATACGATGACGTCAAACTTGGTGACGTCATGAATTGTCTGTTTTTATTTATATTCAAATGACTAGACTTCAATCCTTTATATCTCCCTTATTTCTTAACGGATCTTAATAAGAGTAGTACCGATTGTCTTGTGATTTTTCAAATTAATTTATTAGCTAATAAAAAAATCCGTGATGATAGCCCATTCCTTTACATTTTTTGTTTGTTCACAGGTTCCTGTCCAAAATAATAAGCGAGATGGATATCAAATCGTTGTTATTAATTTCGTTTGTATTTTCTTCAATGAGTGGCGTTTTGGCAAGCAAAATATTGCTGATAACCCAACTGCCCACGAAGAGCCACTACATTCTTGGGAGAAGAATCGCTGAGATCCTAACAGACAGAGGCCACGAGGTCAGAACGTATTTATTTATTTTTTTGTTTTATTAATTTTTCACACCCATTAGGCTTTTACATGCAGGTGTTCTTTGTCAAATCCGAAACCACGATGATCAGTATGAGCAAGAAGACATATAGAAAGAGTATGGTTTACTAATAAACCCATCTAAAACACAAATTATGTTTGCGGGTAGTCAAAGATTGCTTAGTAAGCTAGACGTATCTTCACTTAATCCTCTTAATATCAATGGTACCAATATTCAATACAGGAAATCCGTTAACAATCTAGGAGTACAAATGGGTGAACGTCTCTGCTGGCGAGCTCATACTAATGAACTAAGCGGCAAAATATTGTTTAGTCTACACTCACTTAGAAGGTTGCTAAAATTCTTACCCATTAATACTAAATGCACCCTCGTACGAGCATCACTACTGCCCATTTTAGATTACGCTGATGTTTCCATGACTGATTTAAGCTGTGAGCAACTCGATTAACTTGGACTTCAGAATACATGCATAAGGTACATTTTTGGTCTTGGGAAATATGACCACATTTCTGATTATCGTAGGCAACTGAAATGGCTCAAAATTAGACAGCGGAGAGACTATCACTGCCTCTCACTTCTGTTCAATGTGCTTCATAGTCCTGACGCTCCTATATACTTGCGTCGACGCTTATCAGTTCATGGTTTACATCTTCGTTCTAATTCGCAATGCGCTCTCTTAATACCCCGCCACAATTCCTCTTTCTTCTCTAACTCATATAGTGCCCATGCGGCTCGGCGGTGGAATCATCTCCCATCCACCATCAGAGATGTTACAACATTATCTCTGTTTAAATCACGTCTGAAGAAACATCTCCTTTCTCTTCCTTAATCTCTCCTCCTTTCCCCTTTCCTCTTTTTTCCTTTTTTCCATTGAGTAATAGTTTTGATTTAAGGTAATTAGCTTTTAATTTTTTTTTTCTATTGAATATGTTCTGTAACTTGAATTATAAAAATAAAACTTTTATTTCATTGGTTGGTTGGAAGAAATTGCCATTTGGCAATAAGCCCGCCAATGTACAAATAACATTATGTACATAAAGTTAAATGAATATATAAATATATATATATATATATATATATTAAATAAAGTATTGAAAAAAACACATGGTTGCTTACCTCGTTTCACCGCTGCAGAAGTAAGCAACCATTTGCTTTTTTTGATATTTTATAAATTTTATTCGTTCTAAAAAAATATTTAAATGTGCCAATATGTCATCTTGCTCAAACTGATCATCGTGGTTTCGGATGTGACAGGGTTTAATGAACACCTGTATAAACAATAAAAAATTAAAAAAAATACAATATAAAGCTTGGAGGGGACGGAAAATACCTTAGAAAAGAGAATACGGAAGTCTAGGCATTTACAGGGCTTATGACCTGTCATTGGCTGGTATAAGTGGCCGCTTTACACACTGTGTAACATTCACCATTTTGCCCATGTTTGAACATCCATATTTCTTAATTTTTTCAATTTGTTGATTTTAGCGAAGTAAAAGAGCTGAAACCTTTATTGTTGCGAAGAGATTCATCTGACTGAATAATTTCACATACTAGGCGACGTGTGTAAAGTGGCCTAGACTTCCATATTCCCTTCTCAAAAATGTTTTCCCTCTCTGTTGAAATAAATTCAATTTTTCTTTTTTTATTTATTTTTTTTATTTATATCCCTACAGAGATGAGGTAGGATTTTTTCATATTCAGGATTATGGATATTCGAGCGTTTACAGGGATTATGACCTGTCATTGGCTGGGTTAAGTGGCCACTTTAAGTAGGTACTACAACATTCCCCATTCCGCTTATTAGCGAATATCCACACAGGTAACATTTTTGATTTTTGTATATATGTTATTTAATGAGAAACCATTCACAAGCGAGTTGGAGCGCCATCTATGTATTGATATTGAAGTTAAGTATTTTTAATTAGCATATTACTTTATTTTATGTATTTAAGACTCTTATGTATGTACAAAATACACGTACCAAAATAAAATTCAAATTTGACTAATATATAAATATAAAGGACTATTTGTTCCGTGGTTCCGTAAAAAACACCTCAACAAAAATAATTATTAACCACGCCTCAAAACTTAATTGATTTTTTAATTTTTTTAAAACAGAGAATTAATGAAATTTTCTATATGGCGACGTTTTGTGTTTCTAAAAAATAGTTTTTTAGTAATATATTTGTATACCATGCGCCCGAAGATTTCTCCTGTAATCGCCAACTGGTGTAGGAGCTACTCTGACAACGAACAAAATCTTACATGTTGTAAAGCTTAATCTAGGCTATAATGGTACATTACTCAATGATTTATATTTTCCTTTTGTTACGGACGACAAACGGAAAGCGGCCCTTGTAGGGACCGCCACTGCGCTGGATTAAGATGTTTAGATTTAGGGATCTCGGTATGTGTTAGAAATGAGCCGGCCCTCCAATAAAGACTAGTATTTGTCCCTTTGGGGGTGGCCTTTTCCATACCGAGACATTTAGAATAGGCATTTAGTTCGTAAATTAGTTTTAAGTATATTTTTTGTTCATCGTTTCGCGCTGCGTTGCCGCCGCAAGAATGCTGTGAGAGCTGGAGGGGGTAGTGCGTGGAGGGAGGGAGACAGATAGAGCGGGCGTGCGGCCTTCTCTATCGCTCTCTCTAGACCCGTTTGGCGGGGTGAATGGTGGGGCACGTAGCGCGAACTGTATATAACGTGTACAGACAAAAATAAACGACACTTCTTCTCTGACGTTTGGCTTTTACTCATCTCTACTCGCTTCTCCCCGACCCGGCTTTCTACTCGATTCTACTTCACTTCGCTTGACACCTTCGCTTCACCCTGGACTTGGACTTTGGACTTCTCTCCCTGCGGATTCCTGACCACGGCGAACCGGCAACTTCAACCTGAAGTAAGAGGCCCTTCTGAGGACATCTCCGGCCCTGAGTTTGGCAAGATCGCCTAGCCTCCGCTGCCTTACAACCAGTGGATCGGGACGTGTGCGTAAAGCTAGGGTTTCCTAGGACAGCGGTGCCCGTATTTTAACGGCCGTAGTGAACGGTGATGCAGTGGACAGCCGTCGTAACGGTGACTAGAGTGTGGTTTTCTAGGAAAACGGTGTTATCAACACCATTTAACACCGTTTTCCTAAGAAACCACTCTCTAGTCGACGTTACGACGGCTGTCTACTGCATCACCGTTCACTACGGCCGTTAAAATACGGGCACCGCTGTCCTAGGAAACCCTAGCTTTAGTGACGCAGCGAAACCACAACACGACGCCGGTAGCGCGTTAGCTACACCTTTATTGACGTGTTTTTTTCATTTTTCAGGTGACATTTGCAACTGTATTTACGTCAGAAAGTCCGGCCTGTCGGGAAGTAAAATTGCTCAGACCCAAGGGATTTGAAGGCAAGTTTAACGCTTTTTATGTACATCGACGCTGTAGCTTAATCACAAATAACTATCGACGTGCTTAAATACATGCTAAGCATTTGTGCGATCGCAATGAACAAAAAACATGCTTACGCGATCGCGGTCATAAGTCAAATAAATACAACAATGTTTGATTATGTCCAAGTGCTTGCAGACTGGCTGGATTTCCTCCCTAGGGAGTTGTTCATATTTAAATTTATTTCAACAGAGAGGGAAAAATTTTTGAGAAGGGAATATGGAAGTCTAGGCATTTACAGGGCTTATGACCTGTCATTGGCTGGTTTAAGTGGCCACTTTACACACTGTCTCAAAATTTTTTCCCTCTCTGTTGAAATAAATTTAAATATGAACAACTCCCTAGGGAGGAAATCCAGCCAGTCTGCAAGCATTTGGACATAATCAAACATTGTTGAATTACTACCTGGTAAAAGAAGAAGTATAAAAAATAAAAAATTGTTTTCAGGCGTTGCCTAGTAGTTGATTTGACGTCATAAAGGTTTCAGCTCCTTTACTTCACAAAAGTCAACAGATGGAAGAGTTGAGGAAATGTGGATGTTCAGACTTGGGCAGAATGGTGAATGTTACACAGTGTGTAAAGTGGCCACTTAAACCAGCCAATGACAGGTCATAAGCCCTGTAAATGCCTAGACTTCCATATTCCCTTCTCAAAAATGTTTCCCTCTCTGTTGAAATAAATAAATTCAAATAAATACAGTTCACTGGCGAAAAATCGGCGTTTACTATGAAAAATAGTAAACTCACATTTAACAAACGTATGGAAAATACTGTAGAAAAAGCTAAAAAAATGTTGCCATGTTTTTTAAGCACGTCGATACTCATTTGTGATTGTAACTAATGCTAGAGTGTAACAATCATGTACAAACCCTAAACTGAGGACCCCTTAGAAGCCCTCAGTTTAAAGCTAGGGTTTCCTAGGACAGCGGTGCCCGTATTTTAACGGCCGTAGTGAACGGTGATGCAGTGGACAGCCATGGTAAAGGTGATTAGAGAGTGGTTTCCTAGGAAAACGGTGTTAAATGGTGTTGATAACACCGTTTTCCTAGAAAACCACACTCTAGTCACCTTTACGACGGCTGTCCACTGCATCACCGTTCACTACGGCCGTTAAAATACGGGCACCGCTGTCCTAGGAAACCCTAGCTTAACACAAATTTGGACAAACTCAAAAGAGCGTTGATGAATCCACCTGGTCCAAGAAGAAGTATTAAAATTTCATCTCTGTTGTAAAATGTTAATATAAACAGCTCCCCGGGGAGTTGAATCCAGTCCTAGTCTACAAAAATTTGGACAAACTCAAAATATTGTTGATAAATTACCTGGTCCACGAAGAAGTATAGAAATTTAAAAAATAACATTTTCAGGCGTTGCCTAGTCTAGTATGTAGGTGAAATAATTCAATTACACGAATCTCACCCGCATAAATAAAGGTTTCAGCTCTTTAACTTCACAAACATCAACAGATGAAAGAATTGAAGGAATATAGATGTTCAAATATGGGCAGAATGGTAAATGTTACACAGTGTGTAAAGTGGCCACTTAAACCAGCCATTGACAGGTCATAATAAACCCTGTAGATGCCTAGACTTTTATTTTACCTTCTTTTAAATGTTCTTCATCTCTGTTGTAATATGCTAATTAAAATTGAAAAGTATTTTCAGGCGTTGCCTAGTCTAGTATGTAGGTGAAATAATTCAATCAGATGAATCTCACTCGCAACAATAATGGTTTCAGCTCTTTAACTTCAAAAACGTCAACAGATGGACGAGTCGAAGGAATATAGATGTTCAAATATAGGCAGAACGATGAATGTTACCCAGTGTGTAAGATGGCAACTTAAACCAGCCAATTACAGTCAAAAGCCGCCCTGTAAACGCCTAGACTTCCATATTCCCTTCTCAAAGGTGTTTTCCCTCTCTGTTGCAACAAATTTAATTCTGAATGACGCCCTAGGGAGGAAATTCAGCCAGTCTGCAAACATTTTGACATACCCAAAACATTGTTAAATTAACTACCCGGTAAAAGAAAAAGTATAAAAATTAAAAAATTGTTTTCGGGCGTTGCCTAGTAGGTGATTTGGTTCAGCCGGGTGAATCTCACCCCCGTGATAAAGGTTTAAAGTCTTTTACTTCACAAGAGTCAACAGATGGAAGAGTTGAGGAAACGTGGACGTTTAAACATTGGCAGAATGGTGAATGTTGCACGGTGTGTGAAGTGGCCACCGGAACCAGCGAATGCATTCAGCCATCTTCAGGAGAAGCGTACAAGTTTGGATTTTGTCCAAGGGAAAAGATTTGTAAATATATATATTTATGAAATCATTTTTTTGTTGGAATTATTCAATAATATGCATGCGTCCACTTTCCATTATCCCAAATCAGCGCAGGGCTCTTGGTCTCATAGAGTAACGGATACGTTACTATTTTTTGTAATATACGACAGGTGTCATAAGCTCTGCAAATGCCTTGCAACACATTCAGAATGATGTAGTATTTTTTAATGATTAAAAATGATTTAATGCTTGCAGAGGAAACTTTAATAAGCCTTGAAGCATCCTGGAAGACGAAATTCGACGAGCTGACGAGGACCCCGGCGATGGCCAAACTCCTCACAGAGGCTCCTTTGGACAGTCCGGAATTTCAAAGTCTTCTGGCCGACCGAACTGAGTCCTTTGATTTGATCATAATGGAGTACTTTATGAACGAGGCAATGATCGGGTAATAAAAAAATATCTATCTATAAATATAAAAGACAATGTCCTCTATAGACTGCATAATTAGTCGACCGATTTACAAGCAGTTTTCAGCAAAATGTAGATCTTTGTCACGACCATATTTAAAGCGCTTAAAATCTTCAATTTATTAATATAATGTTTTTTTATCCTTCACCAGGGCTGCATTCGCCTAAAATGCATATCCAAGAACATTGAAAAGACGATATTTTTTGTGCATAATTTTTTTATTTATTTTTATGTTTGCAAACAACATTCGTTTTTTACAGATTCCAGACAGATTATTTTTTTAAATTCCTTATAATTTCTTTAATTTCTTTTTACTGGATTTTTGGTAATACTTAAATAATATCAACATTTTTCAAAATCGCGTTTCTGAATAGTATGCACTCCTGTTGACGAGAAGAGCAGAGTTTGACATTTGCAAAAATGATTATATATTTGAAAATTAATTATTTATGTTTTGGAATTCAAACATAAACATAAGTAATTACTTAGGTTTGATTATGTCCAAATGCTTGCAGACTGGCTGGATTTCCTCCCTAGGGAGGGAGTCGAGGAAATGTGCATGTTCAAACATGGGTAGAATAGTGAATGTTACACAGTGTGTAAAGTGGCCACTTAAACCAGCAAATGACAGCCCTGTAAATGCCTAGACTTCCACATTCCTTTCTCAAAAATGTTTTCCCTCTCTGTTGAAATAAATTTAAATACTTAGGTACCTAAAATTCAAAATGTCAAAAGCGGGCAGAACCGAGAGGCAAATAGACGTATTGATGTGGAGGTAGCTAGGAATGTATGCACGGATAGACGTGTGTAGCGGTCCATTCTCTCTGCCTACCCCTACGGGGAAATGACGTGATGGAGTAGAAGAAATGGCTCGCAACAGACTGACACATGACGCTGTGAAGGGTGAACACAATTTTTGTTTTAGTCTCGGCGTAAAGTACAACTGCCCGGTAATCCTGGTGAGTTCCGTGTCGCCCTTTCACGGCCTGGCACAGTTCACCGGCAACCCGACTTCCCCCTCCACCATCCCCAACGTCTTCTTGGGGTTTTCCTCGCAGATGGACCTCTGGCAGAGAGTGGTCAACGCGGGCGTGTGGATAATTCAGGAAATTCAATACAAGTAAGCTGGGAATTACTGCTATTATTATTCCTCGATCCAAAAATGTATTCGATAGACTAAGTGACTACTGGACCGATTTACGCGAGGTTATTTGCAAAATGATGAGCTTTGTCATGGGCATTTTTATAGCTGTTAAAATCTTCATCTGTTTAATATAAAACAAGTTAGGAGCGTTATTGTTTTATTCGCCATTCATCAGGGCTGCATTTGAAGAGATATAAATGGATGAACATCTCTGCTGGCGAGCTCATACTAATGAATTAAGCCGCAAAATATTTGTCAGTCTACACTCACTTGGAAGGTTGCTAAAATTCTTACCCATTAGTACTAAATGCACTCTTGTACAAGCATCACTACTGCCCATTCTAGATTACGCTGATGTTTCCACGACTGATTTAAGCTGTGAGCAACTCGATAAACTTCGACTTCAGAATACATGCATAAGGTACATTTTTGGTCTTAGGAAATATGACCACATTTCTGATTATCGTAGGCAACTGAAATGGCTCAAAATTAGACAGCGGAGAGACTATCACTCCCTCTCACTTCTGTTCAATGTGCTTCATAGTCCTGACGCTCCTATATACCTGCGTCGACGCTTATCAGTTCATGGTTTACCTCTTCGTTCCAATTTTCAAGACACTCTCTTAATACCCATCCATAATTCCTCTTTCTTCTCTAACTCATATAGTGTCCATGCGGCTCGGCTGTGGAATCATCTCCCATCCACCATCAGGGATGTTACTACATTATCTCTGTTTAAATCACGTCTGAAGAAACATCTCCTTTCTCTTCCTTAATCTCTCCTCCCTTCCCCTTTCCTCTTTTTTCCTTTTTCCCATTGAGTAATAGTTTTGATTTAAGGTAATTAGCTTTTTAATATTTTTTTTCTATTGAATATGTTCTGTAACTTAAATTATAAAATTAAAACTTTTAATTTATTGGATGATTGGAAAAAATTGCCATTCGCCAATGTACAAATAACATTATGGATAAAAAGTTAAATAAATAAAAATAAATAAATAAATATACTAAAAAAATTAGATGTTATTTTTTTAAACATCAGCCAAACAGTGAGTTTGACAATGTCTTTAGAAATATTCGCAAAGAACGATTGTATGGACACACAGACAGAGAATTATAAAATCCAATATTTTTGATTTGAACAATTTTAGACATTTGATATTTTTAGAACGAGGTTTTCAATTGGCTATGTAGGTAGACCTGGGCCTCGATTATGATGGGAAGATAAAGACGTCATACCGTCACCTTGACGGTATAGTTTAAAATGTAAAATAAAAATCCCTCTAGCGATTAAAAAGATATACTACCGACCCCCCACCTTCAAGTTTTGGGTCGGTACATCGATATGAAACAAGGGGAAGCGTACGTCGCGGTACACATATCTACGCCCTAAAATGCTTCAGTATGACGTCATAGTTGAAGACAAAAGTCTCCCGACCGACTATAAAGGTACACTATCGATCCCCCCACCATCAAGTTTTGATGTAAGTACATCAGTTTATACCGAAGAGTCTAGAACCCCTTGATACGTTTATCTACGCATTAAAAGTGTCAAAAAATTTGTTTTACTGAGCAACTTTTCCTTTAATTATGATTTATTAATTTTTTTAATCGTTTTGAGGTGGGCACTTTTTTTCTTAAAATCCTATTAAAAATATGAGAGAGAAATAAGTAAATTTTGAAGTCGAATTAAATTCCGACATAACTGTCACTTTAATAAAACGAACGCCTAGATGTGAAAATAATGTCGCTAGATTCGGTCCTATTAACAAATAAGAGTATCTAGGCATTAGAAAGTTACCACTCTAAAAAAATAATTTAGTTATTATATTTTTTCCATCTCTTTTACTATCTTTCCGAGTGTATGTATCGAGACGTTATAGGAGCCGGCTTTGTAGTCGATCGGTAGATACATACAGATGATCGTTAAGCGTACCGTCTAGGTGATTTCCAAAAGTCATACAACATTCATTTTCAAGCGAGCATTTTTTGCTTGAATTTGGATTTATTGGAGTTTATAATCGCTTTGAAGTGAGCACTTTTTATTACAGAAGCCTATTTAAACTATAAATGAGAACTATTTTAAATGTTAATGACGTAAGGAACGCGGAGTAATTGTTTGCGGTCATTCCATTGGCTTGTTTCGATCATATGATGTGGATATGACAAGCCGGTAGAACATACCGAGGTAGATACAGATAGCACAGAAGTTAAGTATACCGTCTCGATATCTACAGATGAAGATAGCGTTCATAATCGAGGCACTGATTAGAATTAAATGTGTCTTAAAAACTTAATTGTTTTAATTATATTTTAGATGGTTTTGTTTGCCCGATCAAATGGAGCTGTACAAAAGTTATTTTCCTGACGAAGAGGCGCTGGTTCCCTTCGAGGACTTGAGGAACATAGTGGCGCTGACTTTCGCCAATACTCACCCTTCTACGAACATCGTCAGACCACTTTTGCCGAACACCATCGAAGTGGGGGGGTTCCATATCGGCGAGCCATTGCCTTTACCCGTGGTGAGACACACGTTTGCCTTTATTCCAAATTACAAGTTAAGAAATAGAGTTTTTATTTACGAGATATATCCCCAGAGGTATATCGAGTAAGCGTACTCAATTTTTATATTTAAAAAAAATACAGTACATTGTTTGTATACACGGTGTTTGAGGGCCAGACCGCGAAACTTCAGAGGAACGTTCCTCATGGTAAGCTTTAAAAAAAATCCTAATAAAATTTTTCCAAAAAATAATTTTAAAAATAAATAAAAAAAAAATATGAACTCAAAATGGAAAAAATCTTTAATTTCTTGGACTAGCAGTCCCTCCACAAACCTCTACTCCTCTCGTACCCAGCCGTGTCTCTTGACAGCGTCTGGTGCGTATCGCTTCGTTGGTCAAATACGTTTTTATCTCATTTTTTTGTCGGGGAGGGGTAGGGGTTTGCGGAAAGGATGCTCGTCCAAGAAATTAAAGATTTACTCCATTTTCAGATCACACATATATATTTTTTTTATGACTTTTTTGGAAATTTTTTATTAGGATTTTTTTTAAAGCTTACCATGAGGAATGCAACTCCAAAGTTTCGCGGTGTGGCCCTGAAAACCTTGTATATATTGCTTATTTTTCCACATAGTCTAGAAAGAACTTATCCGCCATCTCTTTCGTCCACTTCAAGACCTCTTATTTAACTTCTTCTCGGTTAGAATTTTGTTCCACCCATGTGTCTTCAGGAAGGGGAAAAGATAAAAGTCTAATGGCGCTAAATCAGGGGAGTATGCAGGGTGGCTCAAAATGTCCCAACCGAACCTTGGTGGCGTTAGCCATGTGCGGGCGAGCGTTGTCACGCAACAAACACACTCCGGTGTTGTGAACGTGAAACGCATTTACAAATAATGAATACAGTTCTGCTTGGAACCAGCATCCTGGACATGCGTTTCCGACTCGACGACAGTCACTTCAATCATCACGTCGTTTCCCGCAGGCGTAGGCGGAGACCGTGGACCACCGGACACGTTCTGACTTGTAATGGTCAGCGCGTTAGCCTACCATGCAAGAGGTCTCGGGTTCGATTCCCGACATGGTTGATATGAAATATTGATTTAAAGGGGTGTTTTCACACTAGAATATTTCATAGTCTCTGGACTGGTACCTGAAGCGTAAGACAGATCATCTTACCTTTATGTATCAAAAATGATCAATATACGCTGCGATTGGTGTACCAATGCAGTGCCCTATGCACCATTAGGTGCGGAAAGGGAACGATGATGATAATGAAGATTGTTTTCAGGCGTTGCCTAGTAGATGAATCGGTTCAGCCAGATGAATCTCACCCGCATGATAAAGGTTTCAGCTCTTTGACTTCACAAGAATCAACAGATGGAAGAATTGAAGAACCACGGATGTTCAAACATAGGCAGAGCGGCGAATGTTTCACAGTGTGTAAAGCAATTACCAAGACCTGCAATGGCAGGTCGAAATCTCTGTGAATGCCTCGACCTTCGCAATTTTTTTTTCAAGCAAGTTTTTTTTTCCAGGATCTGCAGAGAGTCCTCGACGAGTCGAAGAATGGCGCCATCTACTTCAGCATGGGGAGTTATTTGAAGAGCTCCAAGTTTTCTGACGCCACGAAGAGAGAGGTGCTGAACGCCTTGGCCAAACTGAAGCAGACCGTTCTGTGGAAGTTTGAGACGGACCTGCCAGGGAAGCCGAAGAACGTGATAATTAAAAGCTGGATGCCCCAGGCCGCTATACTGGGTGAGTAAGCAGAGAAAGGCCTAGAAAAACGTGGCAGCAGCAGCAATGGGTAGTAGAGTGAGCCGATGATGTATGAAGTTTTTTTTTTTTTAGGCATCAAAGTTAAGGGGTCTAAAAAGTTGCATTTTGAATCACATAGAACTTAAAAATTATTTGAAAAAATATTCCATACTACTTTTGGACTTCAAACGAGGTTCGAAGTTTTTGACTGTCTGAACATTTTGTTAATTATCTTTATTGATAAAATATTTTTTTAAAGTAAAGATATAACTTTACATTACAAATTTGAACACGTTTTAAAACTACCGCAATGGAAAAAAAATACACTCCGCGGAACTGATTCCGTCGAGCGCCTGGCTAATATTGACGAAAACAATGGCTCATTAAAACCATGCTACCCATTTATTACAAAACAAAGTGCAACTCACGCCCTTAGATGCTTATTTAATAAGGTGTAATGCATATTATAAAATTTAATTGGACATATTTTCTTACTTAAATACGAAATGACAACCGGTTTAGCGCAAAAAATCGACTTTTTCGAAAATTTCAAGCTCTGGTTGAGGGTCAAAAGTAGTATCGAATATTTTTTGCATTTCGAATAATCCAAAAGGCAAGTTTTTTGACCAATTTTATTTCAAAATTCCGAAAAAAAAATATCGGTCCACCCTAATGGGTAGGCAGCAGTAGCGAGCAGTGAATCTTGTATGGGTAATCTGCAAAAAACATTTTTTGTGACTGCTTATAAGATAAGTAATTAGAAAGCCCTTTTAATGGTAGACTAACATATTTCTTTATTTTAATGTTATCCACCCCTATTGTAGTTTGTTTACCTTAATAACTTTCCAGGGGGTGAAACATAGCCTTGTTGTTTGTTTAACTAAGAGCGTGGACAAAATCAAATCTTTGTCAAATGATTTTCGATTTCAGCTCATCCCAATGTGAAGCTATTCATTTCGCACGGAGGCCTTTTAGGTACGACGGAAGCCGTTTTTTCAGGCGTGCCAATACTAGTCATCCCTATATTCGGAGACCAGGCCCACAACGCGAAGTTGGTTCAGGAGCGAGGGAATGGGCTCGAAATGGCCTATACCAACATCACGGAAACCAGCCTCACTTGGGTTCTCGGAGAACTCCTGAATAACCCGAAGTAAGTTCCAACAAACTAGCTTGTACCAGCCAAATTTTACATATTCGCCATATTTACTTGTTTTACCATTTTTCGTCGTCCATTCGTTATACGTGATCAAACCACCTCAGAGACCCTTTTTAAATCTTTTCAAGTATTCTTGACTCAGATTAACACTCTCGCCTGATTTCATCATTTGTAACCCTGTCATTCATTGATTGCCCACATATTCGTCTAAGAGATCACATTTCAACCGCGTTTGCTTGGCTTTCACCCTTCTCTAAAAACTCCATTGTGCACTGCCAGTTTAGTTTCGATTGACATATTTTCATTAGCAATTACTGTGCTTAGTACGCCTTGTTTTATCATTCTTTTGTCGTCCATTCGTTCTACATGACCAAACCATCTAATACCAGACTCAGATTTACACGCTCGTCTAATTTCATCATTCTCAACGCTGTCATACGTAATCGCTCGGTATATATATACAGACGATCGTTAAACATACCGTCTTGGTAATTATCAAAAGTTAGTTTTTGCTTGGATTAGATTTATTAGAGTTCACAATCGCTTTGAAGTGACCACTTTTTAAATATAAAATATGCATGTCTCTGTGCTGGCCTCGTCTCATTTTACAATGTGCTATTTCCAACACGCGATTCCTTCTTTGACTTGATCTATTTGAATTACTTGTAAATAAATTTTGGTTCTTAAATATATATTTTAAACATTGAAAACAATATATTTGTCTTAGATCTAAAATCTCTTGTAGTAAATGGAGATAGTTTGAAACAGGTCGAAGAATTTGTATATCTGGGTAGTATGTTTACTAGAGATGGAAATATGGACAAGGATATTGAAAGGAGGGCTAGTGCCGGTAACAGAGTTAATGGTGCCTTAAAGTCTATCGTAGCAAATAAGTGTCTATCGCAAGAGGCTAAATTAGCCGTTCATAATGGAGTTCTGGTACCGACCCTAATGTATGGAAGCGAAGCATGGAGTTGGAAAAAAAGGGACGAAAGTAGACTGAATGCTGTTGAAATGCGATCCCTCAGGCGAATGTGCGGAAAAACAATGTATGATAGGTGCCCTAATGTCGAAATTAGAGCAGAATGCAAGGCTGAGTTAAGCATTATCGACAAAATTAAGAAAGGTCTTTTGCGATGGTTCGGTCATGTGGAGCGAATGAATAATGAAAGAACGGCTAAAAAGATTTATGATGCGAATGTGTCCGGTTGTAGAAGTTGAGGAAGGCCGAGAAAGACATGGCATGATCGAGTACAACAAATTCTTGAAAGTGGTCATGTGAAAAGTCGAAATAATCGACGTGCGTGCATGAGAAGATGTATGAATGTGAAGGAAGCAAAGGAAGTGTGCCAGGACAGAGTGGTGTGGCGTTCTATCCTCTCTGCCTACCCCTCCGGGGAAATGGCGTGATGGTTAGTTAGTTAGTTAGTTAGATCTAAAATTTTAGCTTCTTTGAACAATTGGAAAGAGGGAAAAGTGCGATTTTTGTGAAGCATTATTTTTAATATAAATTTTTGAACAGTTTCTAATGGTTTAATATGGTTGTTGCAAGCTCCCCCCCATCCAATTATTCCATAGGAAAGCGATGACCGTACAAGTGCATAATAAACTATTTTAATTGTATATAGCTGGGCGTTAATATTTAGTCGTTTGAATACATGGGTTAAATATCTTAGTTTATTAACAACTACTTCAAGATGATTAGTCAACTCCCAGGTATTTTATGCAGCTTTCAGACTTCATGTTTTCGCAGTCATTACAATTGCCAAGCTGACAATATTTATTATGAAACATCACATTGAGGGAAGAAGAAGGGGAAGATGATTGTTCAATGAATTGTTGTAATTTCCAGGTATTCGGCAAAGGCTCAAAGCATCCAAAAGCAGTTTCACGACCGCCCCATCTCCCCAAGTAATCTCTTGGCGTATTACACAGAATACGCTTTACAAAATGGTGTCACGCAAAACAAGACTCCGCCGAATCTCTGCCTATTCTCAGCACTTCTACTGGACGTCGCTCTCGTCATGTCCATTCCGATAATGATTTTTATCACCGCTGTTTATTTGATTTGCAGACGAAGAAAAAACGATAAAACCATAAATAAAATTAAAACAAATTAACGAATTGTGTTTTAAAATTCTTTTCACCTTACAAATCTTACCCATTAGTACTAAATGCACCCTCGTACAAGCATTACTACTGCCCATTCTAGATTACGCTGATGTTTCCATGACTGATTTAAGCTGTGAGCAACTAGATAAACTTGAACGCCTTCAGAATACATGCATAAGGTACATTTATGGTCTTGGGAAATATGACCACATTTCTGATTATCGTAGGCAACTGAAATGGCTCAAAATCAGACAGCGGAGAGACTATCACTGCCTCTCATTTCTGTTCGGTGTGCTTCATAGTCCTGACGCTCTTATATACCTGCGTCGACGCTTATCAGTTCATGGTTTACCTCTTCGTTCTAATTCTCGAAGCACTCTCTTAATACCCATCCACAATTCCTCTTTCTTCTCTAACTCATATAGTGTCCATGCGGTTCCACTGTGGAATCATCTCCCATCCACCATCAGGGGTGTTACTACATTATCTCTGTTCAAATCACGTCTGAAGAAACATCTCCTTTCTCTTCCTTAATCTCTCCTCCTTTCCTTTTTCCTTTTTCCTCTTTCCTCTTTTTTCCCTTTTCCCATTGAGTAATAGTTTTAATTTAAGGTAATTTATAAACAAATACGATTATTTATATTTTTTTACATCTTAATCTTTTTAATCTTTTTTTTCTATTGAATAAGTTCTGTAACTTTTGAAATAAAACTTTTATTTTATTAGTTGGTAGGAAGAAATTGCCATTTGGCAATAAGCCCGCCAATGTACAAATAACATTATGTACAAAAAGTTTAATAAATAATTAAATCAAAAAAATTCAAGATATAAGAAAAATCTAAAATTTTAAAATATGGACTGAACGGTGAATGTTACACAGTCAATGACAGGGCATAAACCTTGTAGATGCCTAGACTGCTTAGCAACGATATGTCTTAATCGGGGTCATAAAATTCTTACAAGATTTTTGCTCGCCTCATAAAAATGCTCTATAAATGCCTAGAAGTCCATATTACCTTCTCTAAAATGTTCTTCATCTTTATTGTAATATGTCAATAAAAAGAGTTGAATCCAGTCCTTGTCTACAAAAATTTGGACAAACTCAAAATATTGTTGATAAATTACCTGGTCCATGAAGAAGTATAGAAATTGAAAAAATAATATTTTCAGGCGTTGCCTAGTCTAGTATGTAGGTGAAATAATTCAATTAGACGAATCTCACCCGCATAAATAAAGGTTTCAGCTCTTTAACTTCACAAACATCAACAGATGAAAGAATTGAAGGAATATAGATGTTCAAATATGGGCAGAATGGTGAATGTTACACAGTGTGTAAAGCGGCCACTTAAACCAGCCAATGATAGGTCATAAGCCCTCTATATGTGATAACCTAACATAACCTTCTCTAATATGTTCTTCATCTCAGTTGTAATGTGTTAATTTGTTTATTTATTTGACAATAACTGTAGTAACTGTAACTGTATAGTAACTGTGTATCAACAATATTTTGAGTTTGTCCAAATTTTTGTAGACAAGGACTGGATTCAACTCCCTGGGGAGCTGTTTATATTAACATATTACAACAGAGATGAAGAACATTTAAGATAAGGTAATATAGAAGTCTAGGCATCTACAGGGCTTATGACCTGTCAATGGCTGGTTTAAGTGGCCACTTTACACACTATGTAACATTCACCATTCTGCCTATGTTTGAACATCTATATTCCTTCAATTCTTTCATCTGTTGATGTTTGTGAAGTTGAAGAGATGAAACCTTTATTTATGCGGGTGAGATTCATCTAATTGAATTATTTCACCTACATACTAGACTAGGCAACGCCTGAAAATATTATTTTTTCAATTTCTTTACTTCTTCATGGACCAGGTAATTTATCAACAATATTTTTAGTTTGTCCAAACCTTTGTAGACAAGGACTGGATTAAACTCCCTGGGGAGCTGTTTATATTACCAGCCACACTTCTATATTACCTTTTCTTAAATGTTCTTCATCTCTGTTGTAATATGTTTATGGTAATTATATTTATTTATAAATGCACTTCATAATATACACAGTTTTTGTTCACTTTGCCTAGCTGTGTGAAACAGTATGCTGTATAATTTTTAGGTTAATTTTTTAAATATAAATCTTGTATAATTTTTGGTTTAATTTTTTAACATGTTAAAAAATATATATATATTAAGTCAAATATGTTAATATTATAAATGTTTGTAAAGGGCAGATTTGCCGTTCATGTTTATAATATAAAATAAAAATAAATAAAATTTATATGTCAAGCATTGTATTAAAAAATAAATAACCACGTCAGATACGAATGATTTTTCGTGTGTCAATATAAATCACTGCTTAGACGTTACTACAAAGTTGTGTCGTCACTTTTGCTGACAACTGCCACTCTAATCAAGCTGTATTTTAAGGACTATCGCGTGACGTCACAGCCACACGAGAATTAAATGAATATCGATAATATTGGTCGTGTTTGTGACGGCGTCTAGGCACGCAATAATCTATTTAACACTGAATAATTCTCGCCATACCTTTCAAGTAAAATCTAACCTTGGCTCTCGACGGCACCTTGGAGTCGCTTCCAACGTAGCAAATTAATTTTTAATTTGTACACAAACAAGATACGTACATAGCTAAATGCATACATAACATTATATAATATATAACTTTACAGATAGCCGGTACTATGTGTGCGGTTTGATATGATTTAACAGAGCTGGACCGGAGCTCATGCGAGGCGCAATCTTCAATTTTGGCTGTTGAATATCAACTCGTGTGTGGCTGAAATAATTTATTTATTTAAACAAACAAGCCGCTTCCCCGTAATAGTAGGCATAGAGAATAAAACGCCACATCACTCTATCTTTGCATACTGTTGTAGGTACTTACATAGCAGTGGCGAGCGGTGAGTTTTTAAATCGGTAAGCTACGAAAATTCTGATAAAGAAAAAATTCAAAACAAATTTATAAAGTACCTTAAATACAAAACCGGTATTTCTTATGTATCTACTCTCACTGTCTCCACCTTCCATGGAATCATTTCTCTACAATACCGCAGAGTGTGTGCGGACCAACTACTGCTTTACAAAATTGTGACAGGAATGGTTGACTGTACAGAGCTGCTTGGTTTAATAACAATACATGTGCCAGCCAGGATTTGTAGACGGTACCACCTGTTTCATGTACCAACAAGTAAAACATCGTATGTTAAAAATGCTTTTTTTCGTAGGACTTTTTCAATGTACAATACAAAATTTAAAAATATAGATTATACAAACATCACTCTGTCAGATTTAAAATTTAAACTAAAAATGTATTATGTAACTTAGTAGACATTATAATAATAAATATGTACATCTCCCCCCCCCCTCCTTATCCTCTCTTCAAGCATTCTTGTCCTTATCCCGCCCAATTTACAGTAACTTAATGTTCTTAAAATTAATATTTAAAATATCTTTGATTATTGAGTACTTGAAAATAACATTTTTATATGTATAAATTGTATGTATTTATTTGATATGTAATATATATATTCTTTACTAACTTTGTATACTATGTGGAAATCTGTTATTGGTTCTGAGTTTATACACTATATCTGTTTGTTTACTAAAAATATGTATGTAGAACTGTTGATTTCCCTAATAAAATAAAAAATAAAATAAAAAAATAAAATAAAATGTCCATAGCATTTAAAAAACAAGTCTATTTTATATTTAATAAATAATTCCCAACAAATGGCTCCAGCGGCTAATAGTTTCAGTAAAAATATTTTCTAATGTAGCACAAACATTTGATTTAAAAATACAATTTAAATAAACATAATTGTAAAAAAAATTGAAACCCTTGTGGGCTCGAACCCACGCCTGCGTCATTAGATAGCAATGACTCATCCGCGCAGCTATTTCGCGTTTTGGACTAAGCGTCGAAAAAGTCATTAATAAAATGGATAATTCATTATCGCACCAGTGCATCTTTGATAATAATTAAATAAAATTAAATAATAAATGATAATAATTAAATAATTTTAAAGTATTCCTTACCGAGTACGATAGTTCACCAAACAAAGCATAAATTACGTTTTAAGAATCATTGTTTCATTTACTTATATATCACATTATTATTCACAAAACGACATAACTTATACATTTTATAATTCTTTATATATATTTATTCTTAACACTATACACTAGTAACGTTTTTATCATAACTCTAACTAAATTTCAAAAGTTTAAATGGATACTGAAGAATAACCTACAATATTCAACTGTCATCGTATGCACAAAAACGAATTACAATCAAAAAACAATTAGCGAATCTTTGTTTTTTTAAAACTCACTAAAGGATTTATACTATATTATGAATATTTTAATATCAATTCGTTTCGAATTAAAATATCAATATATTAATTTATTTTAAAGCAAATTTACTTTCAAACCACCGAAACATAAGTATGCTAAATTACTGTCAATTACTTACTCATTATTGTAACTTCCGTGTTAAGACATACAAAATATATTGTTATCTCTTTCTCACACATAACGAGTGCGTATATTGTCACCTCCCTTAGACTGTCGTAAGTCAAATTGATGTATTTTAAAGAATACTAGCCCTTATGAACAGGTATTGAAAGACTAAATTGTATTAATGAAAGCTGCAAGATTTTACTGTAATCGCAAGTGTAATTTTTCGAACGAGATTCTAAAGTTTTAGGTTAAAGACGTACTTGAATTGGTGATTTTAAAGGGAGCAGAGTAATCTCGTGTAATCCAGTAGTGATAATTTTGGCCAATAGAGGCGCAACTGGTCGCTGTATGGAGTAAAGGAATATGATATAAATTTACTTACCCAAGAAAAGTAATATATTTTTTTGGTGATGTGTTTTTTCCTAATAAAACATTACTTACGATGTCAAAAAAATATGGTAAGCTGCGTGTAATCGATTATAAGGAGCATTCGCCCCTGTTACATATTACGTATAATGCAGTGGCAAATGATGATTTTATTTACAGGTAAGCTATAAAAATACCATATATTTGTACCTACATAGGAGGCACATAATATAATGTAAGTAATATTTTTCTGTGGTTCTGTGTGATACAACAACTCTCATCCATGAAATCAACTCAAACGATGTAACTTCGTAATATATTATATTATATAGATATATTATCCATTACTTTAATATATAATGCATTAAAAAATAAAGAAAAAATACCACTATGAATTCAGTCGATATTAGGTATTCAATTGAAATGTCAACTGGCCGCATTGTTCTAGTAATTACTAGTGCTAAAAACGGCCGCGTGGAGCGCTTTATATCCCGCAATATGTCGCATGAATAATTATGGTCTTATGTCAAAAGTACCATCTCAAAGAAAAATAGCCCTTAAGAAACAATGTTTGAAATACTGTTTTCCAAATCAAGAATCTTCAAATAATTTGTGTAATCTGCAAGTTTAATCTAGGGGAAAAAACCCGCACTTGGGTTAATTAGATTTAAAATATAGTATACTTATTTGTATGAAAAAATAAGCTGGAATAATCGGCTAGTTTCTTGGCTCACCGCAGGCGCTAATATAATATTAATATTTATATTAGGATAAAAATACAAACGGTGGAAATGATTTAAAATAATTGGTAATTATTTATTTGTTTTTTTGTAAATAAAGTAGATGATGTAGACTCCAAAATTGATGTAGTCAAGTCCATCAGAGATTTAGGAGTTGTTTTGGACTATAAACTGACATACAACGAGCATATAGATAATACAGTAAATAAATCACTGAAATTACTTGGCTTCATTAACAGAATATCCTCTGATTTTACTCATGTCCGTACAATCAAAACTCTTTATTGCTCGACTGTTCGCCCTCTTCTAGAATATGCCTCCTAGAGAATAGTGGGCTTGTCTCCATTCTATGTCAATCGCATAAATCACATTGAATTAGTCCAACATCGCTCGCTTCGAAAAGTAACGTGGATGCTCGGACTAGAGTGGGGTAACTATTCTTACGCAGATATAGAGATTTCTAGTCTGCAAAAACGTAGAACTAATATTGTCGGAATACTAAATGGTATAATTGATGTTCCATCATTACTGGGACAGGCAAAATTCCATATTCGTCAATCGCATAAATCACATTGAATCAGTCCAACATCGCTTGCTTCGAAAAATAGCGTGGATGCTCGCACTAGAGAGAGATAATTATTCTTATGCTGAAATAGAGTCAATGTTAAATATTTCTAGTCTACAAAAACGTAGAACTAATATTGACTCCATATATATGTTCGGTATACTAAATGGTATAATCGATGTTTCATCATTACTGGGACAAGTAAAATTCCATATTCCGACTCGTAGATTGAGAAACAATGAAGTACTGTTTATCGATCAGCATAGAACAAGCTGTGGCCTTGATTCTCTTGTCGTATTGTTAACTCGAGACAAGATCATCTGGACTTTTTTGGTTGAAGTTTACGAGGATTTAAACGAGCACTAAATAAATAGTCCAGATCTTGTCTCGATGTCCCTTATGTTTGTCAATGCTTCTTTTCTTTATTTTTTACTATTCTTTTATTGTAATATTTAAACCTTATAAATTGTATACATGGATAATGTCCGTTAATAAATAAATAAATATATAAATAAAGTTACAAGAAAACATTATTATGGTTGGTCAAATATAATGGTAAGCTGTGCATAATCGCTTCTATACACGGTTCGCCCCTGGTATGATAGGACGATAAAAACTCAAAAATAAATACTTTCGTAAGTTAAGTATTTTTGTGTATGCAAAAAAAGAAAATAAAATATTCTGTAAAAGATTATAATATATTACAACAAAATATACTATAGAAAAAAAAATACTTCACATCTTTAGATGATTGTAACCAGGATAGGGCGTGTTTTTTGAAGATGAATTCTCTCTAGCGATTACAAAGATATACCACCGACAACACCTTCAAGTTTTGGGTAGGTACATCGATTTGAAACAGGGGGAAGCGTACGTCGCGGTACACATATCTACGCACTGAAATGACACAACTTCAGTATGACGTCATAGTTGAAGATACACTTACCGACTACAAATATGTACTACCGATCCCCCACCGTCAGTTTTGATGTAAGTACATCGGTTTATACCGATGGGTCTAGAACCCCTCGATACGTCTATCTACGCATTGAGTGTCAAAAATTTGGTTCCACCGACCAATTTTTCCTTTGAATATGATTTATTTAAATTTTTAATCGTTTTGAGGATGGCACTTTTTTTCTTAAAAGCCCATAAAATAAGTTCTGTCATAACTGTCAGTTTCGGAAACGAGCGGCTAGATGCAGTGGCTAGACTAGCTAGATGCTGCCCTATTTACATACAAGAGCTTCTAGCCGTAAAATGTTACCAATGTAAAAAAGAAAACAAATAATCACTACCTTTCCGCACCGAATGGTGCATAGGGCACTGCATTGGTACACCAATTGCAGCGTATCTTGATCATTCTTTTTACATGAAGGTAAGGTGATCAGTCTTACGCTTCAGGTACCAGTCGAGGGACTATGAAAGATTCTAGTGTAAAAACACCCTTTTAAATAAAATTGTATTTCAACCATGTCGTGAATCGAACCCGAGATCTCTTGCATGGTAGGCAAATGCGCTGACCATTACACCACGAGGCCGACAAAAAAAAGAGTTATTATTTTTTTTCTGACCGTTTTACTATCTTCTCGGGTGTACGTATCGAGTCGATAAAGGAGACGGCATTGTAGCCGCTCAGTAGATAAATACAGGCGATATAAAGCATACCGTCTTGGCAAGTGTCAAAAGTTTTTTAAAAATCATGTTCAAGCGAGATTTAAAAAAAAAATTTATTTCAACAGAGAGGGAAAAGTTTTCGAGAAGAAATTTGGAAGTCTAGGCATTTACAGGGCTTATGACCTGTCATTGGCTGATTTGGACATAATCAAACATTGTTGAATTTCTACCTGGTAAAAGAAGAAGTATAACAATTGGAAAATTGTTTCCAGGCGTTGCCTAGTAGGTGATTTGGTTCAGCCGGATGAATCTCACCCACGTGATAAAGGTTTCAGCTCTTTCACTTCACAAAAGTCAACAGATGGAAGAGTTGAGGAAATGTGGATGTTCAAACATGGGCAGAATGGTGAATGTTACACAGTGTGTAAAGTGGCCACTTAAACCAGCCAATGACAGGTCATAAGCCCTGTAAATGCCTAGACTTTCAAATTTCTTCTCGAAAACTTTTTCCCTCTCTGTTGAAATAAATTTAAATATGAACAACTCCCTAGGGAGGAAATCCAGCCAGTCTGCAAGCATTTGGACATAATCAAACATTGTTGAGATTTTTTTTGTTTGAATTGAGATTTTTCGGAGTTTATAATCGCCTTGACGAGAGCACTTTCTATCACAGAAGCCTATTTAAATTATATAAATGAGAATTATTTTAAATTTTAATAAATTTAAAGTATTTTTTTTTAATGTAATAAATAAAAACGTGATATATCCTTATTCGGCCCTGTTACGAATTACGTCTGAATCAGATACTACGCTGAACAAAATGAGATAGACAGTTTGGACTGAGGTCCGACGTAATCCGGTATTCTGCTTCGATATAAACAACACATCGCTCAATCAAAGTTCGAGTGAAAAACATAATTATCGTGTCATAATCAACACTATTTTTTAAAATAAATGATCCAGATACTTTAGTACACTTGTTTAATATACTGGTTGGCAGTTTCATCGCTCTCACGACATCATCAGACAGGTATGATAAACACAACCAATTTTAAAAGTATTATAATTTAGCCGGTGTCCTGGGCCTCAATTATGAACGATATCTTCATCTGTATATATCGAGACGGTATACTTAACTTCTGTAATATCTGTATCTTACCTCGGTATGTTCTACCCACTGTCATATCGACATCATATGATCGAAACGAACCAATGAATGACCGCAAACAATTACTCCGCGTTCCTTACTTCATTAACATTTAAAATAGGTCTCATTTATATTTTAATAGGCTTCTGTAATAAAAAGCGCTCACGTCAAAGCGATTATAAACTCCAATAAATCCCAATTCAAGCAAAAAATGCTCGCTTGAAAATAAATTTTACATGACTTTTGGAAATCGCCTGGACGGTACGCTTAACGAGCGACTACAAAGCCGGCTCCTCTAACGTCTCAATACGTACACTCCTGAAAAAAGTAAAACAGACGGAAAAAATATAATAACTAAATATTTTTTTATAGTGGCAACTTTCTTACGCCTAGATACTCTTATATGTTAATAGGCCAGAATCTAGCGACATTATTTTTCGCATCTAGCCACTCGTTTCTGAAACTGACAGTTGTGTCAAAATTTCATTAGACTTCAAAATTTACTTATTTCTCTCTTATATTTTTACGAAAAGGACAAACCCATTTAAAATATGAGAGAGAAATAGGTACATTTTGAAGTCGAATTTATTCCGACATAAATGTCAGTTTTATAAAACGAACGCCTAATGCCACCCGCATAAACAAAGGTTTCGGCTCTTTAACTTCACAAACATCAACAGATGAAAGAGTTGAAGGGATAAAAATGTTCTTATATGGACAGAATGGTGAATGTCACGCAGTGTGTAAAGTGGCCACTTAAACCAGCGAATGACAGGTCATAAGCCCAGTAGATGCCTAGACTTACATATTTAGTTTTTTTTTAATGCTCTTCATCTCTGTTGAAATATGTTAATTTACTAAAATGTTTGACCATCCTGTTGATGTTCATGTTTTGAATATTAATAATTTAATATTTTATTTGATATTTTTTCATTAATTTCCATCTCATATGTACAGTCTGTATAACGTGATGTTATATAACAATAAATAATCCCCGTAAATGCCAATAATCCTATATTCTTTTTTCAAAACGTTTTCCCTCTCTGTTGCAACCACTTCAGATGAAGATAGCGTTTATACGCGCGGCCCAGGACCGCGATAATGGAAGGCGGACGCGCCAACCGCTACACAACGTGACACAGATTGACCCGAAGGTCAATTGACTAATAATAGTGAAGACAAGAATGGGTAAAAAATTCTCAGTTTGACTTTGTGAGGAATGGAGTAATAAGAGAACGGACGCAGCAAACTCCGGATGTCTCCCGAGAGCCAAAACCACGCTTGCCTACTTTACGAGGCATCGGGTTCTGGACGCCCTGTAGCTCAATCACAAATAACTATCGACGTGTAGAACTAATATCTAATAATGTGTTATACCCAGTCATAGCTCTAATTTTCTTGCCTCCTCTTTCACAGTGGTAGCCGCTCAATTGTGGAATAATCTACCTACTAATGTTAGAGACGCCCCTTCTTTATTTACATTTAAGTCAAGATTGAAATGTCACTATCTAAATATTTAAATTGTTCCTTCATCCCTCTTCTTTCCTTCTCGCACCCTCTCTCCTCTCTTCATAGTATGGTGTTAATTTTTTTAATGTATTTTTATTTTGTTAATCTTTGTTTTTAATTTTTGTATAAAATTGTAAGATTCAATATGTCCATGTTTTTATAATTTTCTCAAACTGAACTGTTTGGGTAGGAGAAAGGAAGGAATTGTCTTAAGGCAATATGCCCGCCCTTGTATGTATATTTTTTGTATGCATATAAAGTGTAAAATAAATAAAATTCAAATATGTGATTGCACAGCAGGATTATACGTCGCGAAACGTAAATATTTTGACAGTTAATATTAGGTGTTAACGGATGTTGCGTTGTGATCGCGAATACGAAACAACCATGGTGAGAAATTGTTATCACGTCGCTTATTAGCACGTCGATCGTTATTTGTGATTGAGCTACTGAGTCTTTTTGGTTTATTCATAGATCTACTTTAAATATATTTTTTTCGTCGCTCAGGCTTCTGAGTATCTGGCATTAATTCACCTACTAATTTTTATTTTTTTATTTATTTAACTTTTTGTACATAATGTTATTTGTACGTTGGCGGGCTTATTGCCAAATGGCAATTTCTTCCAACCAACCAATAAAATGATAGTTTTATTTTTATAATTCAAGTTACAGAACATATTCAATAGAAAAAAAATATTAACTAACTAACTAACTAACCATCACGCCATTTCCCCGGAGGGGTAGGCAGAGAGGATAGAACGCCACACCACTCTGTCCTGGCACACTTCCTTTGCTTCCTTCACATTCATACATCTTCTCATGCACGCACGTCGATTATTCCGACTTTTCACATGACCACTTTCAAGAATTTGTTGTACTTGATCATGCCATGTCTTTCTCGGCCTTCCTCGACTTCTACAACCGGACACATTCGCATCATAAATCTTTTTAGCCGTTCTTTCATCATTCATTCGCTCCACATGACCGAACCATCGCAAAAGACCTTTCTTAATTTTGTCGATAATGCTTAACTCAGCCTTGCATTCTGCTCTAATTTCGACATTAGGGCACCTATCATACATTGAAATATACAAAAAAAATATTAAAAAGCTAATTACCTTAAATCAATACTATTACTCAATGGGAAAAAGGAAAAAAGAGGAAAGGGGAAAGGAGGAGAGATTAAGGAAGAGAAAGGAGATGTTTCTTCAGACGTGATTTAAACAGAGATAATGTAGTAACATCTCTGATGGTGGATGGGAGATGATTCCACAGCCGAGCCGCATGGACACTATATGAGTTAGAGAAGAAAGAGGAATTGTGGATGGGTATTAAGAGAGTGCATTGAGAATTGGAACGAAGATGTAAACCATGAACTGATAAGCGTCGACGGAGGTATATAGAAGCGTTAGGACTATGAAGTACATTGAACAGAAGTGAGAGGGAGTGATAGTCTCTCCGCTGTCTAATTTCGAGCCATTTCAGTTGCCTACGATAATCAGAAATGTGGTCATATTTCCCAAGACTAAAAATGTACCTTATGCATGTTTTCTGAAGTCGTTCAAGTTTATCGAGTTGCTCACAGCTTAAATCAGTCTTGGAAACATCAGCAATCTAATCTAATCCCTACATAAGTCTCGAGGTGTCAGTGAGCGAGTATTTGATACGCATTTATTGATAAAAAACTTATCAGTTTCCAATAACGCTCTGTTATATGAAATAAATAATTATTGTTTAATAATTATCATAACGAGTCGCTTATCTGATTGTCTCACTTTGACGAATGCTATCGGAGAAAATAACAGACAGTTACAAATATAAAAACAAGTAATAACAACTATCTATTTATTTATTATTTATTCAGATAATCGTACAGACCTAAAAAAATCAAGATAACAATTTGTCATTGGCTGGTTTAAGTGGCTTAAACATTCATCGTTTTGCCAATGTTTGAACATCCGTATTGATGACTCCTACTACTACTACCATCACGCAATTTCCCCGTAGGGGTAGGCTGAGAGAATGGACCGCCACACACGCTATCCTGGCACACATTCATACTTCTTGCTACACATTCATATATGCCATTCGGTTCTGTCTGCGTTTGACCAGACTTAAGATTTTGGTTTATCTGACCATGCCACGTCTTCCTCGGTCGTCCTCGTCTAACGTTACCGTTCATATTCGCCGTATATACCTGTTTTACCATTCTTTCGTCATCCATTTGTCCTATATGACCAAACCATTTTAAAACCCTTTCTTAATCTTATCAATCAAACCTGACTCAGATTTGCACTTGCCTGACTTTATCATTCATAACCCTGGCATACATTGATTTTTTCACATTCGTCTAAGAAGTCGCATTTCAACCGCTTTAACTCGGCTTTCATCCTTCCTCTGCCAGTTCCATGTTTCACTTCCATACATAAGTGTCGGGACTAAAACTCCGTTGTGCACTGCCAGTTTAGCTTCGATTGACATATATTTATTAGCAATTACTGTGCCCAGTGCTCCGTTCATTTTGTTGCCCGCATTCACTCTCCTTTCAACATCTTTTTCTACTCTTCCATATCTTGAAAACATGCTTCCCAGATGCACAAATTCTTCTACTTGCTCGAGACATTCGTTGTTTACATTTATTATGCAGTCAGTAACCTCACTATCCCTTTCAAATACCATCACTTTTGACTTACTTTCGTTCATCGCCAATTCGTTCTTCTGGCATACATAATCCATTTGTTGCCAATCATTTATTTAACTTTTTGTACATAATGTTATTTGTACATTGGCGGGATTATTGCCAAATGGCAATTTCTCTCAACCAACCAATAAAATAAAAGTTTTATTTTTATAATTCAAGTTACAGAACATATTCAATATAAAAAAAGATTAAAAAGCTAAAGATATATAAAAATAGAAATAAACGTATTTGTTCATAAATTACCTTAAATCAAAACTATTACTCAACGGGAAAAAAGGAAAGGGGGAGAGATTAAGGAAGAGAAAGGAGATGTTTCTTCAGACGTGATTTATACAGAGATAATGTAGTAACATCTCTGATGGTGGATGGGAGATGATTCCACAGCCGAGCCGCGTGGACACTATATGAGTTAGAGAAGAAAGATGAATTGTGGATGGGTATTAAGAGAGTGCCCAACGAAGAGGTAAACCATGAACTGATCAAAATCATCCTCGCTGCTTCCTAACACAACTGCATCATGACTCCCTAGGGGTGAATTCCAATACATCGGACTTTGTCCAATAATTGTCCCACTTAAGCTAGGGTTTCCTAGGACAGCGGTGCCCGTATCTTAACGGCCGTAGTGAACGGTGATGCGGTGGGAAGCCGTCGTAACGTCGTCTAGAGAGTGGTTTCATAGGGAAACGGTGTTAAATGGTGTTGATAACACCGTTTTCTTAGGAAACCACACTCTAGTCATCGTTACGACGGCTGTCCACCGCATCACCGTTCACTACGGCCGTTAAAATACGGGCACCGCTGTCCTAGGAAACCCTAGCTTTAGACAAACTTTCGCCGCGAGCATTCGTGATGCCACCGCGTTATGTTGCAGAATGGGAAAAAATATAATTATAACACAAATGTAAGGTAAAAAAAGCAATCTGTTAATTTCTCTCAAATTTTATTGTGCACACGGAAATATTGATTGACACAACAGAGTAGATAAACAAAGGGTCATTTAATAAGAGTAATTTTATTAATGAACTTTAAACTTTAAATATAAAACAAATTTCATTTGACACAAAACTGATATTTTTATATCATGTTAAATAATATTTGATGTTGCCTAGTAGGTGATTTGGCTCCGCTGGATGAATCTCACCCGCGCGATAAAGGTTTCAGCTCCTTTACTCCACGAAAGTCAACAGATGGAAGAGTCGAGGAAATGTGGATGTTTAAAGGCCACTGTGTGTAAAGTGGCCACTTAAACCAGCCAATGACAGGTCATAGGCCTTGTAAATTCCTAGACATCCATATTCCCTTATTGTTAAATGTTTTCCCTCTCTGTTTAAATAAACGTTAATATGGAAGAGAGGTGATCCAGCAGTGGAGGACTGAAGGCTGAAGAAGAAGAAGGAGAAAGGTCCAAGACGAAGCTTAACAATTGGAAAATCGATTTAGGCGTTGTCCAGTATGTGAAATAATTTGTACAGTTTGATAGTTCGAACATTTATTTATTTATTTATTTATTTATTATCATTTATTACATACACAAAATTATAATTTATGCAAAGTTGCTTTGACTGCCTAACTAGGGTTATTAACCCCGTTCTAAGACAGTCAAAACAATATAAAAAACAGTAATCAATTTATAAAAACAGTTTTAAAGATACAGGACAAAGTGAAAAACAAAGTAAAAAATGAAGTAAAAACTGGTAAAAAATGTAGATAAAAACATAGTAAAAGTAATTAAAGCATAGTAAAATTGTAGTAAAAACCATAGTAAAATTGTAGTAAAAACATAGTAAAATTGTAGTAAAAACATAGTAAATTGTAGTAAAAACATAGTAAAAATGAAGTAAAAACACAGTAAAAATATCGTAGCAAAAAAATTATAAAAACAAAGTAATAGATGCAGTGGAACATAGTAAAAACATTAAAATATATAAATATGTCTAAAAAAATATTTGAAACTCAGTAAAATGCGAAATAAAAGCAGAATACATTGTAAGAAACATATTTAAAGTCATAATAAAAAAAATGAATGTATGTTGTATAGCAAAAAGCATATTTAAAGAAAGAAAAAAAAACGTAGCAAAATACCCGAGTATAAAGAGAAAAAAAAAATATTAAAAAATTAAGTAAAAGATGTATTCAAAAAAATATATTTCTAATTTTTTTTTTTTTTGACAAAGTACAAGGTTTTTAAACTTTACATATTACATTTTTACATATTTTATTAGTACGAAATATTCCCAATCAGCAAAAGTGCTGGAATGAGGGGATATTATATATGATAACAATAGTTTAAATAAAAATTCAATAAAATAACATCACATATCACTCGGCTGTGAGGACTGTTTTATTTAGGAGTTTTTTAAAAACGTACATGTTTTGTATATTTTTTAGATCATAGAAAAAGAATTGTAAAAATTTATTGCTGTATACAAAAATACTTGAGGGTCTTAAAATTAAATCTACATCCATTTTGACTTGTCATTGGCGGGGGTAAGTGGCCACTTTACCATTCCGCCCATGTTTAAACATCCGCATTTCTTTAACTCTTCCATCCGCTGACCTTTATCACGCGGATGAGATTCACCCGGCTGAGCCGATTCACCTACTAGACAACGTCTGAAAACAATTTTCCAATTTTTATACTTCTTCTTTTACCAGGTAGTAATTCAACAATGTTTGGGTATGTCCAAATGCTCGCAGACTGGCTGCAGACAGGAAAATGATGTAAAGTGTAAATCGCTTTCCGTATTCCCTTTCGATAAATGTTAGCTTCGTTTCTGTTGAAATATACGTAATTTCAAGTATGACGTTCGTTTCAGGAAGCCTTGATTTGTCAAGATGGCCAACATTCATCGCGTCGCAATTTTGCTCTTGGCATGTTTGGGACATGCGCTGTCGTACAAGATCCTGGTGATGGTCCCGATGCCCGCCAGGAGCCACCACAATCTAGGGAAGGGGGTCGCTGACATCCTGCACCAGAGGGGACACGAGGTGAGTCGGCTGCGTTGGGCGAAGATGCCGCGTGTCTATCAGTCAATGATTGAAACCAATTTTAAAGTAGTATAATTTAGCCGGTGTCCTGGGCCTCAATTATGAACGCTATCTCCATCTGTATATATCGAGACGGTATACTTAACTTCTGTGCTGTCTGTATCTACCTACCTCGGTATGTTCCACCTACTTGCCATATCCGTGGACAGCCGATGGAGATGCATGCAGGCTCTTTGTGGATACTATATTCTCCGACTAGGGAGGCAGACATGAAATTATCGCGATGAGCATTTGTTGAGCAATCGTGCCATTTATTTATTTATAACAAACATTGTCCATGTATACAATTTATAGGGTTTAAATATTACAATAAAAAATTAGTTTAAAACATTTAAAATAAGAAAAGAAGCATCGACAAACATAAGGGACATCGAGACAAGATCTGGACTATTTATTTAGTGCTCGTTTAAATCCTGTAAACTTAAACCAAAAAAGTCCAGATGATCTTGTCTCGAGTTAATACTACGACCAGAGAATACAGGCCACAGCTTGTTCTATGCTGATCGATGAACAGTACTTCATTGTTTCTCAACCTACGAGCCAGAATATGGAATTTTGCCTGTCCCAGTAATGATGGAACATCAATTATGCCATTTAGTATGCCGACAATATTAGTTCTACGGTTTTGCAGACTAGAAATCTCTATATCTGCGTAAGAATAGTTACCCCACTCTAGTCCGAGCATCCACGCTACTTTTCGAAGCGAGCGATGTTGGACTAATTCAATGTGATTTATGCGATTGACATAGAATGGAGACCAGCCACTATTCTAGGAGGCATATTCTAGAAGAGGGAGAACAATCGAGCAACGACGAGTTTTGATTAAGCGGACATTAGTAAGCCTGTGTAATAATAATAATGTTTGGTTAATTTATATAGCGCCATTTTTGTGAAAATCACCTCAAGGGCGCTGTACAGTAAATAAATATCCCAGCACGTATTGCAGCTACAGAGCGCATAGACGGTTGGGGTTCTAGTTCCTCGTCTCCAATTATAAAATAAATTAATATTATGATATATAGGAGCTAGATAACAGCACGTCTTGCAGCTACAGAGCGCATGGACAGTAAGAAATCTAGCCCCTATTTACATATGTACTTTTAAAATAATATTTGACAATGAAGTCGAGAGTTTAAGTGATATTTTAAAAAAACGAAATAAAAAGCAACTTTATAAAAATAGAAGTTGGATAACAACAAGTCTTGCAGCTACTGAGCGCATGGACGGTCGAAATTCTAGACCCCATTTACTAAATTTAGATATTGATAGTTGATAACATTTACTTAATATGATAGCTAACATCACAAAAAGTCTTGCAGCTACAAAACGCATTGACGAATGGAATTTCAACAACATAAGAATGATTTTAAAATAATTTTTAAAAAAGCAATAATAATACATTGAGTCAAGAAGTAGTAAGCATGGCAATTAAGTGAAAATGTAACAGCACAAAAAGTAAAATATAAAAAACTTAACAAAGATAGCATTCCTTAACTTATTATAAGGTTAACAAGACAATAGACGATACTCAAACTCAAACTCGTCCCTGTTTTATTTTGGTGTGCAGTAAACAGAATCTATTGTCATTTTCCTAGTAAATAACTGTAAAAACATTTATGTCAGCTTATAGTCCTAAACAACGCTTAAATCTCTGATGGACTTAACTACAGAAATTTTGGAGTTTTCTATTAGGTACTCTTGTCAATGTTGATGGAGTTTGAATGATTTTTATCGATTTTTTTTTCAGATTACGCTCGTCAGTTGCTACCCCTCAGAAAAACCAGTTTACAGAGAAATAGGGGTCCCAGAACTCTTGTCATTTAAGGGTGCGTATAAATCTCCTACCGTTGTGTGGACACCAATGGGCAATTATCATGAATTTTTTATTAGCAAATTTAATCTAAAAATCACAAGCCGATCGGTACTATTTTTAATAAAATCTGTTAAGAACTAAGGGAGATATAAAGGATTAAATTCTAATCATTTGAATGGTGCCAAAAACGAACAATTCGTGACGTCATCAAGTATGACGTCTTCGGATGTTTTGTGACGTCATCAGATTGTTTTCATCAATGTCTATGGATTTTATAGAGTATTGTAAATAGCTTCCTTTTTCTATGTTTCATTTGTTTACATTTTCGGCGTCCTGTCACTTATCCAACGCCACGAGTTGTGATTTATAATATTTAGAAGAGGTTGAAAACCATAAAATAATAAAAGAAATTCGAGATGTAAGATGTAATCTGTTTTCACTTTCATCTGTCAGCGCCTGGAATTGGAGTGTGCGTGGGTAAGGGGGGGGGGCTTAGGATAATATGCATAGACAACTCTCCTTATATTTTTATCTGTGGCCTGTGGCATTACCAACATTAAAATGAATGCGTTACTTGTGAACTTCTGTGACAAAATTTATTACTAACTTACTAAACGATCGTTTTCGAAAGACCTTATTTTCCAAACGAAAATTATCAATGAAAATATTTATTATAAGGGCTTTTATAAACACTAGGAAAATCTTTAAAAAATCTTTTATTTGTAGAGTAGGTTAAATACGATATCCCTTCCGAGTGATAATACCCTATCGTGGACCAGGGGCCTATTGCTGGACTCGTTCGACTTTAAAATCGTATGCGACTTCCGCAATGAGGAATTCCAACCCAACCCGGAATTAAATTTTAAAAATGTTTTCGTGTACACGTCAATATTTAAAAAATTTTGAGTAGGATGAAATATCTCAAAACCGCACGCAAAAAAAAAAAAATGTTAAAATTAGTATTCACTTTAAAATCGTAAATAATGACGTCACTCCTTATATCTACGTGTAGTATTTCCGGTTTCCGCTTCAAAACCCCCGCACCTTGTAAGGAACGTTTTGGCTTTGGAAAAAAAATAATAATTTGTAAAATTTGACATTTCAACCAGAGATTATGTCAACTTTCTAGGTGTTTCTAAATCGAAACGTTCGTAAAAACAACCATAACATAGAAATGAGCAAATTACGATCAACTAAATGAAGAAATCAAAGCAATATTCCATAGATTCTTGTCAGTTTTGTTATTGGCTGGAGAAATACAACTCACCGCGGTCAGTGAAAGTAAGAACGCCAACCGTTTCATGACGTCACTACTGAAAAACGACACACTGATTACAGTCATTTGGCGCGGTATTTGATAAATGTAACTTTAAAAAATCATATTCTCAAATGCAAAAATATCTTTTAAAAAGTATGTTGTTAAGTGTCCTCGGCGCGGGTAACCCGAGTGAGGTCACAGTTTTATTTTTATTATTATAGTTTGTCCAAGAAAAAATATGAATGAATAAATAAATAAATATGGGGCACGTTGTGTCTTTTTTTAACCGTTTGCCAAACTCTAGTAACAAATAAAGAAATAAACTCTCATAAGGGAGACAATAATGTTGTATTTACAATTTCAGATGATTCGCGGGTCAACTTCGACATGGGAAAAGGCTCCAAATTAGGACTGATCCTAAAGCTGAACACGTGGATACCCCAGATGGTCGAAGAAGCCCTGAAAAGCAAGAATATGCACAAACTACTCCATGACAAGACGGAGAAGTTCGACCTGGTTATCATTGAATACTTTATTAATGACGCTTATGCAGGGTGAGTTTAAATTCATCTTGTGATTCTGTTATTTTTTTGTGTTTTTTTTACCATACACATAAAAGGTAAAACCTCAAAGTAATTATGCGCCAAGCTATAGAGGAGCCCAAACGCTGTCTTTGTTGAGTTTTTTATCGTTTACTGTTTGTGCTGTTTCATGTTCACTTAATTGCCACAGTTACTAGTTCTTTGCTCGATGTATTTATTTATTATTGACATTTATTTATTTATTTATTATTAACATTTTATTATATTCAAAAAAATATAATTTATACATAGTTGCTTTGACTGCCTAACTAGGGTTATTTACCCCGTTCTAAGACAGTCAAAAAAATATAAAAAACAGTAATCAATATATAGAAACAGATATAAAGATACAGGACAAAGTGAAAAACAAAGTAAAAATGTAGTAGAACATAGTTAAAATGTAGTAAAAACATAGTCAAAATGTAGGAAAACATACTAAAAATGTAGTAAAAACATAGTAAAAATTTAGTCAAAACATAGTAAAAATGTAGTAAAAACATAGTAAAAATTTAGTCAAAACATAGTAAAAATGTAGTAAAAACATAGTAAAAATGTAGTAAAAAGATAGTAAAAAATTAGTCAAAACATAGTCAAAATGTAGTAAAAATGTAGTAAAAACATAGTAAAAATCTAGTAAAAACATAGTAAAAACGTAGTAAAACATAGTAAAAATATAGTAAAAACATAGTAAAAATGTAGTAAAACATAGTAAAAATGTAGTAAAATATAGTAAAAATGTTGTAAATACGTAGTAAAAATGTAGTAAATACATAGTAAACTTTTTAAAATTATTCTTATGTTGCTGAAATTCTACTCGGCGATGCGCTTTGTAGCTGCAAGACTTTTTGTGATGTTAGCTATCATATTATATTAATCATATTATGTGAATGTGATCAACTATCAAATATCTAAATTTAGTAAATGGGGTCTAGAATTCCAAC